>NC_092117.1:21952441-22252441 GCF_045679555.1 Salvelinus alpinus
GAGTGGCGCAGTGGTCTAAGGCCATTCACTACAGACCCTGGACAAAGCATTGACGCTAGAGGCGTCACTACAGACCCTGGTTCGATCCCAGGCTGTGTCGCAGCCGGACGCGACCGGGAGACCCATGAGGCGGCGCACAATTGGCCCAGCGTCGTTAGGGGAGGTTTTGGCCGACTGGGATGTCCTTGTCCCATCGAGCTCTTGCGACTCCTTGTGGCGGGCTGGGCGCATGCATGCTAACTTTGGTCGCCAGCTGTACTGTGTTTCCTCTGACACATTGGTGCAGCTGGCTTCCGGGTTAAGCGACCAGTGTGTCAAGAAGCAGTGTGGCTTGGCGGGGTCGTGTTTCGGAGGACGCGTGGCTCTCGACCTTCGCCTTTCCCGAGTCCATACGGATGTTACAGCGATGGGAAAAGACCGCAACTATCAATTGGATGTCATGAAATTGTGGAGAAAAAGGGGTAAAAAGTACAACAACAACAAAAAAGTTACGAAACACTAGTTCACTGATAGACAGGTTGGCAAAAATACCAATTGTTTACACATAGATGTATGTGTTAGGTCAGTGGTTAGGTGGTGAACAGTAACTACATAGGCTTTCATAGAACACTCATTCAACTGATTTATCTACACATATATTCCAGGGAGTGTTACATTCTGCTTCTATTACATAGGAGATTGTGTGCAAAAGTTTCATCTAGGAATGCATGTGTCATGCAAGTTCATTAACCTTTCGTAATCAGAAGTACTGCAGTAGAGCCTGAATATGTCATGTTTATTATATCCTGTTCCTTTTTAGATGAGCTTTGTGACAGTACTTCAACATAGATGAGATGATATACGTATGTGGTCTCTCTGTGCTCAATGCATACCTCAACACGTCAGGTTAAACAAGCTAGACCCCCAGGCTCTGTTTATCTTTAACATTTACTTTCAAAGGACTACACTCACAGGTGCGAGGTCCTTGCGTTGAGACAAAAAGGTGACATCATACACTGAAATTCAAACACAGCGCTATTTACCTTGACAGATTTTTCAAGAACCCACATTTATGTTTTAGTTTATGACTTCCAGTGTGATACTCAGTTCCAATAGTACCTGTGGTGTGAGAAAGCAGTCTGTACTGCCGTGTGTGAGATGTGTCACCAGCTCATCAGATGGCCAGCAAGAACAGCCCTTGTACCAACAACCTAGAAAGCAAGTGTAATGTAGATATGTGTTTTGTACTGTAGATTATTCATGTATTGAAGTCACTGTGCGCTTACCAGCAACAGGCCAAAATCTGTTTCTCATATTTGTCATGGATCAAAATAATTTAGTAGGGAAATGGGACTGTAATCAGTCTAGATATCTTGACATTAGTTATCTTTTAGTCCAAAATGAATGATAACTCAGTCAGGGGGCTAAATGTACTGTATGAGTGTATGAGCAGATCTGCCAAGGCTGAACACATGCTGTTGTTATTCGTGTCATGACTGGTTAAGATTTCTTTGTAAGATGGGACCAAAATAGATATTAGCATTAAACGCTACCTATTCTTTCCCTTCCTTTCAAGCCATTCTGAACATGGACAACACTGTGGTGGACCTTGAGACCTTGCAATCCCTGTATGACAATGTAAGTTGTTTGAAATATATTAATGATTATACACTACGCTTTTTCATTGGTAAACGTTTGATGACACGAACTGTCACTGATGAAAAAAAAGACATGTTTTGGGCAGTGTTTCTCAACCTCCGGTCCGTGGACCTGTGGCGGTCCATGGGATTTTGCTGGCCGCTGGTCCCTGAGCTGGTTAACTGACACTAATTTAGTCAGCACTACAGTGAAAAAACGTAACTTGCCGGTCCCTGACAGAGGAGGGACCATGGCTTGCCGGTCCCTGGTATCAAAAATGTTGAGAAACAGAGCGCATGTGGAATATGAAAGGTTCATCAATGGACAGGCAAACGTGTCTACATTACCACAAGTCATGTAAGATACACCAACTCACACCAGTTCCATGTAGAGGTTATTGCTCAACAATATCAACTAGATTTGGAGCTTTTGGACTCCAAATGTAGTGGTTTACAACGAAACCATCATTGTTTAAGTTTCATGTCATATAGTTACAGAAAGCTATCATTTGATTATATTATATAATGTAGTCAAGCCACAGTATTAGCGACTAGTTGTAAATCAGTCAACAGTTATTAATTTTGTTTTATTTGGACTACTAAACTAAAAGTACAATTCCCATCAATTAAGTGCACCTTCCTTGGAACATGTGGGAAGGCGGGCTTTTCATAAACAGTCTTTGAATCTTTAGTCATTACCTAAGTCTTTATAGTGTTTCCAGAATAGTTGAATGATTTTGTTGTGGATGTCAGTTCCACAGCGTCTGCTCTGAACATGCCTCTGTATCTAGAGTTCATGTTGCATCTGGTCCACTTGAAAGGCAAACTAAAGGAAATGTGCTTTAAATACCAAAACAAACATGGAAGCCACAATCCCTATTGGTATGTGTGGTGTTTGGCCACAGAGTCAGCCCTGTGTACTGTATGTATGCTGGAAGGGGATAGACTTTTCTCTAGTAAACATCTATTGTCGTTTAAAGAAGTTGGATCCTCTCTTGTAAGACATGCATTATCATACAATCATACATATTATCTCTATTGGATTTGAATGTATTTCTCTACACTGGTATAATAGGCACTGTTTTATTAAAGTACAATGGGATAATGTAATAAAGTGTGTTGTTATTTAATTACAATAGAATACAATATTTAATTACAACTACATCATTGGCCCTGCAAGACGTTAACCGGCCAGTGGAGGCTGCTGAAGGGAGGACTGCTCATAATAATGGCCGGAACGGAGCCAATGGAATGGCATCAAACACATGGAAACCATGTATTTGATGTATTTGATACCGTTCCACTGATTACCACGAGCTCGTCCTCCCCAATTAAAGTTCCACCAACCTCCTGTGGTTTAACCTGTCTCTTTTAGCTGAACATTTGGATCGTTATGTCAACAAAGAGAGGAGCATGAAAAGGAACATGTTTTTTCAATTTCAACCTTGATACAGGTTTATGATACTATGACATTCCTGAGAAGCTTTTGGCTGGGCAACACAAGAGGCCCGTCCTTTGACTTCTAGAGCCACATTAATAATATTGGAAATGACTGTGGCTTCAGACATGGTGTAGTTTTGAGGAAATGTGTCATAACCCATAAGAGTCTAGGTTCTGTCTAAACCGGAGTTGGGGGGAAGTACTACTAAGCTATATGGAATTGTTTTAAGAAGGTCATACCAATGATCATTTTGCTATTTGATTTTGATTTTTAAGACCCCTTGAAGAATCAAAAAAATATATTCTAAAATGATTTGATGAACATTTTTAATTGGCCTTTTTGCTATTAGCCCATACAAACGCATTTAGTGTGGGCGAAACAACCAACATGTACTTGTTCGTGAGAGTCTCACCTTTACACAGACTGATCTTATTAGTGTGTAGCCCAAACTGTTCAGATGCTACAGACAGAAGTTGACAGATCAGCTGTACCGATTTCAGACGAGTCCCAAGACGCTTGTGGGGGTTGGAGAACACCATTGTGTTCTTGAGAGTCTCATCTTTCCACAGAGGGGTCTTAATAGTTCGTAGGCCAAACCGTTCAGACGCTACATACGATTCTGTGAGAAGACCGATTTTCAGGATGTCTCATGGTCTGACAAACACCGCTCTAGCTCTGTCACCTCTTACCGCAGATGCGGAAGTGTTACATCGGCAGATGTGGTGGATTGAGACACATCCAATGCAATATTGGATGTGTCTCAATATCTGTAGCTTAAACTGGCTGATTTTTATGGGTATTTTTTAATTACGCTAATTAGATTTCCACGGGGGCGTGGACATCGACCTTAATAACAGAGGGTCTGCTCAACCCACCCTCATCTCTCTCCCTCTTCTGTCTTGCCTGAGGCTGTGTTATTGAGTTGAGGAGCCAAATTGTTTCTCTTTTGTATTGCGACTCCCTCCTGTCTCCCAGTCTCCAACCCCTAACCACAGTTGGCAGTGTAGCCTCCCTAACTTCGGAATAAGGGGTTCTAATGGTTACACCCTCACAGTTCTAGAACACACTCACAAACACAGAGCCATGGAGAAGGTCACTCCTCACTTCACAGTAAGACGTGGAGTCACCCTGTCTGTGGGCTCTGAAAATATAACCATTACTGCTCTCACAACACGAACCCACAGGAAGGAAGAGGTCACTGTGAGGTACCCCTCCCCACAAATATCAGGAGTCATAAACATCTGACACGACTCTTAGAAGTTCAGGGAACCCCTCCCAACACCACATTACTGTGCACGTGATAAGCATCAGCATGACAAACCCCAACACTTGCGCTCATGATATCTACTCAGAGGCTGAGACTGCCGGGGTTGAGGAACATTATAACAACACTGTCACCTTGTATGAAAAACAAAGGATTGGTGACAGTGACATGGGTCAATACAATAATAGCACCTCAGGCTACGTTCTCAGTCATCAGAAAACAATCTTGACTTGAAGTTTAGTGCCATACATGGGAGGTTTAGAAAAACACAGCTGACCAGAAATAAAGGATTGGTCACATAGCAGTGGCCTTTCTCTGGAATGTTGCATGAAACTTTCTCTCATACTATCACAGCCAAAGAGAAATGTACCAATTCATAGATCTCACCATCATATCGTCTTGTCCACAAATTACTCCTCACGTTGGTACACCCAGAAGTTAAAAAAGGACCTGTTTCATGTTAAATGTATTTACACTTTAAAACATATCGTTAACCAGAACCAGAGCTTACCGAAAGCAGACCCAAAGCAGAGTGTGTTGAATACTAATTTGAACTGTGTTTGATCTGCTGCTGCTGAGTTATTCCTGGGCCAGACTCTGGAGTCAACGTCAGCTCCCCTAACCTGCTTCCTCAGACAAGCCTGAAGTCATGAGAGACTTAAAGAGTTTACATTTCTCTGTGTCGGCCGTTTTATGGTTTTGCCATTCTGCATCAGGCCTGTCAACCTCTATTGTCTTCTTGCTTTTGTTAAATGATACACCATCTCTAGCCTGGTTTATTTTTCTTCGATCACCTTGTACTAAACTGTGGTTTTGTGTCGGAGAATGTGAAAATATCTTATAAATCGAAACCATACTATAGTGTTTATAAAGTATCTACAAAGGCTGTATTTGACCACATTCAGGTCCCTTCTATGTGCAAGAACAGGGTATGTGTGCATGTACGGTATATCTCAAGCACAAGGTACACTTTTGTGTTTTACTTACTGTTACCCAATATCACACTCTTTACCTATTTCAGAGAGCCCAGCAAGATGAGATGGAGAAGATTGAGAAGCACATCAAGTCATCCAAAGATAAAGATGACTCGAAGCCATTGGACAAGCCTGAACAGTGAGAGCAAATGTAGGCCAAGAAAATCACAATTTCAAAATGGTGTCTGCCTTTTATCACTATCATCTTGTTCTTGTACTTTCCTCTTCCCTAAGGTTTCTCTTCCAGCTGTCCCAAATCCCACATTTCTCAGGAAGGGTGTTTTGCATCCTCTTCCAATCAACCTTTGATGAATGTATCTCCTCCATCCTCCGGAAAGTTGAAATCCTTCAGAGAGTGTGTACGGTGAGTCTCCTGAAAACAGCCTGTAGTGTTAGCGGACAATGTAATGTACAGCCATGCATCGAGAGTGTTCAGTACATAAGGAATGAAAGCCAGGATCTCTGGCGAGGGATAATATACAGTATGCCTCCTAGATACCAGATGCACCGAACTGAACTATCTCTTGCTCTTCTTCAGTTTGTCTATTTCCCCCCTCGATCTTCTCTTTCTCTATCCTCTTTTCTTTGTTATTCTTCTTGTCACTTTGCTTCCCGCTTCTCTACCTCTCTCTTATATATTTCCCTTTCTCCTTCTCGTCCCTCTCTCCGTCATTCCACCCCTTCCTCAACTCCTTGTCTCTGTCTTTCCCCATGCTGTGTATCAGACTCTGCAGAGAGGTCAGTGTGTGATGCAGGTGCTAGGTCTCGTCTTAGCTTTTGGGAACTTCATGAACGGAGGGAACCGATCGCGCGGGCAGGCTGACGGCTTCACTCTGGACATCCTGCCCAAACTCAAGGACGTCAAGAGCAGTGTGAGTGTATGTTGAGCTCTGACCATAACTGCTCTATTATGGTGCTTAGGGAATGTCTTTGTCCCCAAATGAGTGAGTGACTGACTGCTTGTTAGATTTTTGGTGTACCACCAGTGTTGTCCTGTAAGAACATAGTGGTCAGTGTTTTCAGTATTGGAATCCCAGAGAGGTGCCCATAAAGAATATAAGACAAGTTACCAGCATTAAGTTATGACACTCTCCCCGGCAGAGGTTTCACTTGTGTTTGATGCATTGCTTCTATGTCCTCTTTAGATGTTTTCTCCATACAAATTAGAACATTCTGCTCTAAAATGATTAGATTAATGACAAAAAGGATTTACGGTTTATTTATTTGGATCTTTTCAACTGTCTCTCTTTCAGGATAACTCTCAGAGTCTTTTGTCATTCATCGTTGCTTACTATCTAAGGCACTTTGATGAGGTATGTTCTAGTTCCTGTTTATTTGAATCACTTTCTGATTTACTCTGATTTGCTGGGATATCTTTCCAGAACCCTTTTCATCTTCTCTCTCGCCAGAGGATAGCGTGGCTTATTTTTTTAATCAAATTATTTATTTTCCTTTCCTTTTCTCAGTTCAGCTCGACCTGTAGCACGTTAGCTGGCACAGGATCCAAAGGGGGCCTATTGTAAATAATTAGGTTAGCCAGATGAGATGAACTCAGCCGAGAGTATGTTGCCAAAATCAACCTACACGACACTGTTCTGGGCTCCTAATGGCTCCCTGGTAACACTGATTGACAGGATAAACGTATTCTTTGATTACAATGGCTCCTCTCTAGCTGACGACTATAACCACTACCACCATGCAACCTTATCTTACTGGGAATGTTTGGACTACTGATAAGAATGGTCGAGACATCCAGCCCAATGTTAACTGAGATGTATGCTGGAGAGGGTTGCTGTGGTCTTTGATGATGATTGACTTTGACTGTGTGTCTGTATGTTGTCAGGACGCAGGTAGAGAGACCTGTGTCTACCCTCTCCCCGAACCCCAGGATCTCTTCCAGGCTTCTCAGATGAAGTTTGAGGACTTTCAGAGAGATCTACGCAAGCTAAGGAAAGACCTCAAAGGTGAGACTGGCTCCCACAAATACACTGCTCAAAAAAATAAACGGAACACTTGAACAACACAATGTAACTCCAAGTCAATCACACTTCTGTGAAATCAAACTGTCCACTTAGGAAGCAACACTGATTGAAAATAAATTTCACATGCTGTTGTGCAAATGGAATAGACAACAGGTGGAAATTATAGGCAATTAGCAAGACACCCCCAATAAAGGAGTGGTTCTGCAGGTGGTGACCACAGACCACTTCTCAGTTCCTATGCTTCCTGGCTGATGTTTTGGTCACTTTTGAATGCTGGCGGTGCTTTCACTCTAGTGGTAGCATGAGACGGAGTCTACAACCCACACAAGTGGCTCAGGTAGTGCAGCTCATCCAGGATGGCACATCAATGCGAGCTGTGGCAAGAAGGTTTGCTGTGTCTGTCAACGTAGTGTCCAGAGCATGGAGGCGCTACCAGGAGACAGGCCAGTACATCAGGAGACGTGCAGGAGGCCATAGGAGGGCAACAACCCAGCAGCAGGACCGCTACCTCCGCCTTTGTGCAATGAGGAGCAGGAGGAGCACTGCCAGAGCCCTGCAAAATGACCTCCAGCAGGCCACAAATGTGCATGTGTCTGCTCAAACGGTCAGAAACAGACTCCATGAGGGTGGTATGATGGCCCGACGTCCACAGGTGGGGGTTGTGCTTACAGCCCAACACCGTGCAGGACGTTTGGCATTTGCCAGAGAACACCAAGATTGGCAAATTCGCCACTGGCGCCCTGTGCTCTTCATAGATGAAAGCAGGTTCACACTGAGCACGTGACAGACGTGACAGAGTCTGGAGACGCCGTGGAGAACGTTCTGCTGCCTGCAACATCCTCCAGCATGACCGGTTTGGCGGTGGGTCAGTCATGGTGTGGGGTGGCATTTCTTTGGGGGGCCGCACAGCCCTCCATGTGCTCACCAGAGGTAGCCTGACTGCCATTAGGTACCGAGATGAGATCCTCAGACCCCTTGTGAGACCATATGCTGGTGCGGTGGCCCTGGGTTCCTCCTAATGCAAGACAATGCTAGACCTCATGTGGCTGGAGTGTGTCAGCAGTTCCTGCAAGAAGAAGGCATTGATGCTATGGACTGGCCCGCCCGTTCCCCAGACCTGAATCCAATTGAGCACATCTGGGACATCATGTCTCGCTCCATCCACCAACGCCACGTTGCACCACAGACTGTCCAGGAGTTGGCGGATGCTTTAGTCCAGGTCTGGGAGGAGATCCCTCAGGAGACCATCCGCCACCTCATCAGGAGCATGCCCAGGCGTTGTAGGTAGGTCATACAGGCACGTGGAGGCCACACTCACTACTGAGCCTCATTTTGACTTGTTTTAAGGACATTACATCAAAGTCGGATCAGCCTGTAGTGTGGTTTTCCACTTTAATTTTGAGTGTGACTCCAAATCCAGACCTCCATGGGTTGATAGATTTGATTTCCATTGATAATTTTTGTGTGATTTTGTTGTCAGCACATTCAACTATGTAAAGAAAAAAGTATTTAATAAGAATATTTCATTCATTCAGATCTAGGATGTGTTATTTTAGTGTTCCCTTTATTTTTTTGAGCAGTGTATATTAGCTCCATTTGGAGCTCCACTGACAAACCTTGTCACCAACACCAGGTAGTAAACCTGAATCAATGTTGATTATGACAGGTGTCACATCATATTTATGACCCATTGTGTAGGATTTATGAAAGTATAACTCAGGTGAAATGCATTCCTGTATCTCGATCATGGGAAATTCTTCCAAGTGTGCCCAGCCATAGTGATGTTTTGATCACAGAACAGGGCCAACAGATAGCATCTGTTTGTCGTACAGACCACCAAACCAGATGGAGAGTCAGGAGCAGACTCCTGTAGAATCACAACACAGAGAGCCAAACAAGCCAGGTTCAAGGGGCTTCTCCTACCTGTGTGCCCCAGCTCAGGCCCCTCAGAGTGGGTCAAGGACCTGGAGAGGCCGCCTTATTTATGCTACCCCCTGCATACTCACATTACAAACCATAAGATCTGAAGGTCCCATAATTAAAACCTTCAAAACTATCAGTGTACTGGGTTGGTAGCAATACTGTTTGACAGCCATCCAGTTGAGCAAGAACAGAATATAGTCTGTGTATCCTTTTCATAATAGTTCAACCTAAATACTAGGTCACTTCACATAAAATACAAGTCCAGGTAGCACTTACAAAAATGTTTTAGAGGTTTACAGGGAATTACTGACTAAGGCTGAAGTCTGTCAAGTCTTTTCCCAACAAAAAGCCCTGATGAAGTGTGGAAATCAGATTACACACTTAAAGCCAAGCTCATTGGTTGAAAACAAAATCCCTGTGCGACCGAATGAATGACTGAATGGGGAAATACTTATTATATTCATTAGTCAGTCCTGACTCATTCAACACTTACAGCACGTTATAGGGGTCTACAGGTGGGGAAACATTAACGCTAACAGAGTGCATCTATTTTATGTGTCAATCAAGAATAATCACCCAAATCTCCTCTCTTCTCTATCATGTTTTATGTATCTTACTGTTAAACCAAGGCTCCTATTTTTTTTTACTGCACTGCAATCAATCTTGTGAAGCTTCCGATTATCAGGTTTCCAAGGTCCACTGGGAGACTGACTCACATACTCATTCCCAATGGCAGAGTACCATGATGGTGTACATAAATGCTTCATCACATACTGTAGGTTCTCTTTACTTTAGAGGGAACAGCTGAGTGTTGTAACAGATGTGGGCTTCGATGACAGTTGCCTGGGGATTAAGTTCATTAGTAGGCATCCCACAGCAGTGGGCTTGGATGGCCCTCAGGACAACAGCTAGCTCCACAGAGGGGGCCATATGGTCAACCAATTAACTCTGAGAACTCTGGCAGGCAAGTTTTGGATTCATCATGGGCGCTGATGGGCCGTGACTCTGGGGTGCGCCAAGGGACGCTTAAGGGGTCTGCAGGTTCCAAGGGTATCACTCATTGTTTGGAGAAAAGCATTAGGGTGAATGGGAATGCATCATTACTGGTTAGTTTGCCTTTTCCCAATCCACATCAGTTATACACATTATGTTCAGTAATTAGCCCCAATTACACAAAAAGGTAGAGTGTAATACTGCAATGTCAAAAATAGTCTTTACAAGCTGTCTCATTCTTTTTCTTCCTTCTTTGTCCTCCTCCACTCCAGCATGCTCGGCCGAGACAGAGAAGGTCTGTCAGGTCTCTTCTGAAGAGCACCTGCAACCCTTTAAAGAGAAGATGGAGGGGTTTCTGAGCCAAGGTGAGTTTGCGAACACAGAGTACAGACAGGCAAGAGGTGAAGGTGCCCCAGTTGTGGTTACTTGACAAATTACTCAACCATCACTGAGGCCATTTTGGGTTGTGGCTGAGACAAATGGACCATTGATCAATGACAAAGGAAGCCATTTTGGTTCTTCAAGTAGTGAGAGTCAAGCTTCGAGACGGGTCATTGATACCCCTTATCCTTGGTGCAACTAAAGTGTAACTGCCCCAAAGATGAAGGCCAAGGACTAATGCCTCAGATATCCCACTGGGTTATGTTCAGTGTCAGAATACCTGACATGAGGAAGCCATCTTGGATCTGTGTTAGAGAATAGAGTGTAGAGATGGGCAGTTGATCATCATGCTAACCTTTGGTTAGACTGCACTGCATCTGTCCTGCCAAGACTGATGTCTCAGTTGCTCTTCTGGTTAATGTACAGTGTTTGGAAGAAAGATGTGCAGAGACCATCATTCTACCTGCTCAGACCTGCACCTTGTGACTATTTGCACTGACTCTCCGCACATCAAACCCTTACACACAAGCACACAAGCACGCACACACACACGCACACACGCACACACACACACACACACACACACACACACACACACACACACACACACACACACACACACACACACACACACACACACACACACACACGCGCACACAGTCAATGCTGCTGTTCTATTATATACTATTTATTCAACTGAACAACCTAGTCACTACCCACTTTATATTGTAAATACAGTCATAATTGACATAGCACACTCATAATCTATGCTGTATATTGTATACATATCAGGTTATTGCAATGCATATTACCTTCTTCTTATAACTTATTTTATTATTGTACTGCAATGTTGAGGGAGCTAGCATTTCACTGCACATGTTACACCTGCTATAAATGACGAATACAGTTTGATTAGATTTTTATTTGAATTATGCAGTTTCCATGGAGACCTCTGCTTACACCAGACTGCATTGAATAACTCAAGGCTATTGTTTCAGCTTTGTCCCTGTTATGATGAGCTGCAGCAGCACCTGTTAGCTGAGCCTTTGACCTCTGTCTGAAAGACATTTCAAGAGCAGACGTACATCCAGGCCAAACATGAACACATAATGAGGGCTATAGGCAGGATTGGACCCTGACAGGGTAGATAGTGTAACTGTAATAGCAATCTGGTTTGTCCTTGTCTTCCTCCTCCTGTTTATTCTTCACCTCTTTTCTTTCTCTTTTTACTTTATGGCCTCTGGGAGAGCCTCCTCTCTCAACCTCACTCGTTTACTCTCTCGTTCTCCATTCCTCCCTCTGTCATATCAGGAAATCAAATAAACACTTGGAGGAAGCTGTTTACCCTGGGAACAGTTAAAACAGGGATGATGAGTTAGCAGTGGAACGAGTGCTGATGATGAATCCACCTAGCGCCTTCCCTTTGTGATCGACCATGTTTGTTTTCATTTGACCACAGTGTGTTTGTTATCACCCTCCCTCCCAGACCCTTTCAACATCATCCTGTAAAAGAGTACCTTCACCCCTGCATCTCAGTCCTTTTAACTTACTTAACGCTGAGGTAAAGCATAGAAAATCTGTTTAAAAGAATGGAACTATGCTCATCATAACAGACAAAATAAGGTTTGGTTTTCATGTCTATTAAAACATGTAGGATATCATTCTAGGCAGTTTTACATAGCAGGCTATTTCTAGCTAACTGTTCCCATTCTTCTTGTAATTCTGAGCTCACTGGCCCCTTCTCAAGTGATGTTGTATTCAAATGAGAGTTGGTAATCTATAACACATGCTCTTCTGCTATGTTGCTCACTGTCCTTGAGTCCAACTTTAAAGGAAGCCTGGATGAAAGCGTCTCTCTGAAATAAATATTGGGTTTTCCCTTTGATGCAAATGACGAGGTTGTCCTCAGAGAGAGGAATGTTCGGCGTAACACTGACATGTGACTTGGAAGGCTCCAGACTAAATTCGCTGGGTGCCTCCACTGCGGCAAAAAAAAGCAACAACAGCAATGTCTTATTTGTGTTATTTCTATAATTTCTGACCCTGGAGTTAAACAGTTTCTGGCTCCACAGTTTCCACCACTCTTGTTTATTTTCTGACCATGAAACTAACCACAGAATAACAGTGAAAGGGGACTCGTAGGAACGGCACTGTTTGGTCTAGCTCGATTTTCCCCGCTTGTTTCACAGATTCTCATGCATGCGATGCCTTTGATGGAGTCTCTGTGCCTCCGAACAGAACATTGGCCATGTGATTATCTGTTTCTGATGGAAATATTAAGATTAGTAATATTGTCTGCATGCTCTCTTTAGGGGACTGACTACTGCCTTGGCTACAAGGGTTGCCTACTCATACCATGTCAGATAAGATGTATTCGGTGTTTTCCAGAATCTATTGTTAAACCTCTAGACAGGTATTGTACATACACTACCGATCAAAAGTTTCGGGTTACTTAGAAATGTCCTTGTTTTTGAAAGAAAAGCTCATTTTTTGTCCATTAAAATAACATCAAATTGATCAGAAATACAGTGTAAACGTTGTTAATGTTGTAAATGACTATTGTAGCTGGAAACGGCAGATTTTTAATGGAATATCTACATAGGCGTACAGAGGCCCATTATCAGCAACCATCACTCTTGTGTTCCAATGGCACGTTGTGTTAGCGAATCCAAGTTTATCATTTTAAAAGGCTAATTGATCATTAGAAAACCCTTTTGAAATTATGTTAGCACAGCTAACATTTGTCCTGACACTGTTGTCCTGATTAAAGAAACAATAAAACTGGCCTTCTTTAGACTAGTTGAGTATCTGGAGCCGGGGGCGGCAGGGTAGCCTAGTGGTTAGAGCGTTGGACTAGTAACCGAAAGGTTGCAAGATCGAATCTGTTGTTCTGCCCCTGAACAAGGCAGTTAACCCACTGTTCCTAGGCCATCATTGAAAATAAGTATTTGTTCTTAACTGACTTGCCTGGTAAAATGAAGGTAAAAAAAAATCTGGAGCATATTTGTGGGTTCGATTACAGGCTCAAAATGTCCAGAAACAAATAACTTTCTTCTGAAAGTCGTCAGTCTATTCTTGTTCTGAGAAATGAAAGCTATTCCATGCGAGAAATTGCCAAGAAACTGAAGATCTCGTTCAACGCTGTGTACTACTCCTTTCTCAGAACAGCGCAAAATGGCCCTAACCAGAATAGAAAGAGGAGAGGGATGCCCCGGTGCACAACTGAACAAGAGGACAAGTAGATTAGAGAGTCTAGTTTGAGAAACAGACACCTCACAAGTCCTCAACTGGCAGCTTATAGAAGGCCGGTATTAACTCACCACATACAGTCCATGTTGTATGACATTTTGGATGGATTCAAAATGGATTCCATACTTCTTTGCTGATTGTTATGCTGTTGCATTAATCTGATGATGTCCATCCTGTTCAGATTTCTGATTGGTTATTGATGAGCAATAGGAAGCAGATGTAGAAGAGAGGATCAGTATTAGAATGATTTAGTACAGGGAGCCGTGGACAAAAGTGATCGTCCCATTGGACATGTCAAGGTTTCTTAGATGTCGCTCTGGCTTCAATTACATGCAGCGATTTGATGTTCCCTGGATAAAGACAGGCCGAAGATCCATGCCAAGAAAGATTCCTACCCGTCTACTTTAGTGGATGTCTTGGAAGGCTATGAAGAGGCTATAGGTTTTAGGTTGCTATGGATTTGGAAGCTGCCCTTGAAGGCTACTAACAACATGTCTTATATGGTATCTATCTACCGTATAGGATTATGTGTGAAAGCAATATAGCTGGTGAAACACGCAGATGAGATTGGCTGGGTTTGAACCTGGGTCGCATGCATGCCACACGACTGTTGTCAGTCCAAGAGCAAGTGTGGTTCACCAAACCACCTAAGGTACAGTTCACCTTCGCTTTGACATCCTCGTCTGCATACTACAAGACTGTGTTAGCCCATTCAACTAAAACGTTGGCCTATAGGCATTTTCTCAGGGAGCTAATGCAAGTCAGGTCTCAGACAAAGACTGGTTCACCAGAACACCTTGGTTACAGTATCACATACTTCCTCAATATCTCAATGAAAATGAACTGCACTGTACATCAAAAAAAATATATAAGATGTTGATTCATTGTACATTTGTAAGGCAACCAGCTGCGATAGGATTGGGAGTTTTCATACACAAACTTTTTGTTGTGAGTTTGCTCAACACATAATTTTTTTGCAAACTCACTATCCTATTGCAGCTGGTTGCCTTACAATTGTACGTCGAATCAACATCTTTGTTTATAGAGGGTGGAAGGAGAGAGAATTATGAAAAAATCCTCCTAAGGCTAAGGATATCTTCTGGAATTCCTCCGAGTTTGAGGATATTTCACAATAATTCCCTGAACTCATTAATACTAAATGTACACAAAGAACACTTGCCTTGAAAACCATGGTGTTCATTTGTCAGTGGTGCCACCGCAGTCAGTTCAACACTCAATTACATGAACTAACCCTGAAAATGACAGCAAGTGTTATTAATGTTGATGTGTGAAATCCTGTGTAAACTGTCTATACAGGGGAAACCCAGTCATTCTGCCTATATGAGAAATTGTATAAGCTACCCTACATGGACAAAAGTATGTGGACGTCGAACATCTCTTTTCAAAATCATGGGCATTAATATGGAGTTGCTATAACTGCTATAACAACCTCCACTCTTCTGGGAAGGATTTCCACTAGATGCTGGAACATTGCTTCCATTCAGCCACAAGAGCATTAGTGAGGTCGGGCACTGAAGTTGGGAAATTAGGCCTAGCTCGCAGTTGGTGTTCCAATTCATCCCCAAGGTGTTCGATGGGGTTGAGGTCAGACCTCTGTGCAGGCCAGTCAAGTTCTTCTACACCGACAAAACATTTCTGTATGGACCTCGCTTCGTGCACGGGGGCATTCAAATCAAATCAAATGTATTTATATAGCCCTTCGTACATCAGCTGATATCTCAAAGTGCTGTACAGAAACCCAGCCTAAAACCCCAAACAGCAAGCAATGCAGGTGTAGAAGCACGGTGGCTAGGAAAAACTCCCTAGAAAGGCCAAAACCTAGGAAGAAACCTAGAGAGGAACCAGGCTATGAGGGGTGGCCAGTCCTCTTCTGGCTGTGCCGGGTGGAGATTATAACAGAACATGGCCAAGATGTTCAAATGTTCATAAATGACCAGCATGGTCAAATAATAATAATCACAGTAGTTGTCGAGGGTGCAGCACCTCAGGAGTAAATGTCAGTTGGCTTTTCATAGCCGATCATTAAGAATATCTCTACCGCTCCTGCGGTCTCTAGAGAGTTGAAAACAGCAGGTCTGGGACAGGTAGCACGTCCGGTGAACAGGTCAGGGTTCCATAGCCGCAGGCAGAACAGTTGAAACTGGAGCAGCAGCATGGCCAGGTGGACTGGGGACAGCAAGGAGTCTTCGTGTCAGGTCGTCCTGAGGCATGGTCCTAGGGCTCAGGTCCTCCGAGAGAAAGAAAGAAAGAGAGAAAGAGAGAATTAGAGAGAGCATACTTACATTTACATTTAAGTCATTTAGCAGACGCTCTTATCCAGAGCGACTTACAAATTGGTGCATTCACCTTATGATATCCAGTGGAACAACCACTTTACAATAGTGCATCTAACTCTTTTAAGGGGGGGGGGTTAGAAGGATTACTTTATCCTATCCTAGGTATTCCTTAAAGAGGTGGGGTTTCAGGTGTCTCCGGAAGGTGGTGATTGACTCCGCTGACCTGGCGTCGTGAGGGAGTTTGTTCCACCATTGGGGTGCCAGAGCAGCGAACAGTTTTGACTGGGCTGAGCGGGAACTGTACTTCCTCAGAGGTAGGGAGGCGAGCAGGCCAGAGGTGGATGAACGCAGTGCCCTTGTTTGGGTGTAGGGCCTGATCAGAGCCTGAAGGTACGGAGGTGCCGTTCCCCTCACAGTTCCGTAGGCAAGCACCATGGTCTTGTAGCGGATGCGAGCTTCAACTAGAAGCCAGTGGAGAGAGCGGAGGAGCGGGGTGACGTGAGAGAACTTGGGAAAGTTGAACACCAGACGGGCTGCGGCGTTCTGGATGAGTTGTAGGGGTTTAATGGCACAGGCAGGGAGCCCAGCCAACAGCGAGTTGCAGTAATCCAGACGGGAGATGACAAGTGCCTGGATTAGGACCTGCGCCGCTTCCTGCGTGAGGCAGGGTCGTACTCTGCGAATGTTGTAGAGCATGAACCTACAGGAACGGGTCACCGCCTTGATGTTAGTTGAGAACGACAGGGTGTTGTCCAGGATCACGCCAAGGTTCTTAGCACTCTGGGAGGAGGACACAATGGAGTTGTCAACCGTGATGGCGAGATCATGGAACGGGCAGTCCTTCCCCGGGAGGAAGAGCAGCTCCGTCTTGCCGAGGTTCAGCTTGAGGTGGTGATCCGTCATCCACACTGATATGTCTGCCAGACATGCAGAGATGCGATTCACCACCTGGTTATCAGAGGGGGGAAAGGAGAAGATTAATTGTGTGTCGTCTGCATAGCAATGATAGGAGAGACCATGTGAGGATATGACAGAGCCAAGTGACTTGGTGTATAGCGAGAATAGGAGAGGGCCTAGAACAGAGCCCTGGGGGACACCAGTGGTGAGAGCACGTGGTGCGGAGACAGATTCTCGCCACGCCACCTGGTAGGAGCGACCTGTCAGGTAGGACGCAATCCAAGCGTGGGCCGCGCCGGAGATGCCCAGCTCGGAGAGGGTGGAGAGGAGGATCTGATGGTTCACAGTATCAAAGGCAGCCGATAGGTCTAGAAGTATGAGAGCAGAGGAGAGAGAGTTAGCTTTAGCAGTGCGGAGCGCCTCCGTGACACAGAGAAGAGCAGTCTCAGTTGAATGACTAGTCTTGAAACCTGACTGATTTGGATCAAGAAGGTCATTCTGAGAGAGATAGCAGGAGAGCTGGCCAAGGACGGCACGTTCAAGAGTTTTGGAGAGAAAAGAAAGAAGGGATACTGGTCTGTAGTTGTTGACATCGGAGGGATCGAGTGTAGGTTTTTTCAGAAGGGGTGCAACTCTCGCTCTCTTGAAGACGGAAGGGACGTAGCCAGCGGTCAAGGATGAGTTGATGAGCGAGGTGAGGTAAGGGAGAAGGTCTCCGGAAATGGTCTGGAGAAGAGAGGAGGGGATAGGGTCAAGCGGGCAGGTTGTTGGGCGGCCGGCCGTCACAAGACGCGAGATTTCATCTGGAGAGAGAGGGGAGAAAGAGGACAAAGCACAGGGTAGGGCAGTGTGAGCAGAACCAGCGGTGTCGTTTGACTTAGCAAACGAGGATCGGATGTCGTCGACCTTCTTTTCAAAATGGTTGACGAAGTCATCAGCAGAGAGGGAGGAGGGGGGAGGAGGGGGAGGAGGATTCAGGAGGGAGGAGAAGGTGGCAAAGAGCTTCCTAGGGTTAGAGGCAGATGCTTTGAATTTAGAGTGGTAGAAATTGGCTTTAGCAGCAGAGACAGAAGAGGAGAATGTAGAGAGGAGGGAGTGAAAGGATGCCAGGTCCGCAGGGAGGCGAGTTTTCCTCCATTTCCGCTCGGCTGCCCGGAGCCCTGTTCTGTGAGCTCGCAATGAGTCGTCGAGCCACGGAGCAGGAGGGGAGGACCGAGCCGGCCTGGAGGATAGGGGACATAGAGAGTCAAAGGATGCAGAAAGGGAGGAGAGGAGGGTTGAGGAGGCAGAATCAGGAGATAGGTTGGAGAAGGTTTGAGCAGAGGGAAGAGATGATAGGATGGAAGAGGAGAGAGTAGCGGGGGAGAGAGAGCGAAGGTTGGGACGGCGCGATACCATCCGAGTAGGGGCAGTGTGGGAAGTGTTGGATGAGAGCGAGAGGGAAAAGGATACAAGGTAGTGGTCGGAGACTTGGAGGGGAGTTGCAATGAGATTAGTGGAAGAACAGCATCTAGTAAAGATGAGGTCAAGCGTATTGCCTGCCTTGTGAGTAGGGGGGGAAGGTGAGAGGGTGAGGTCAAAAGAGGAGAGGAGTGGAAAGAAGGAGGCAGAGAGGAATGAGTCAAAGGTAGACGTGGGGAGGTTAAAGTCACCCAGAACTGTGAGAGGTGAGCCATCCTCAGGAAAGGAACTTATCAGGGCGTCAAGCTCATTGATGAACTCTCCAAGGGAACCTGGAGGGCGATAAATGATAAGGATGTTAAGCTTGAAAGGGCTGGTAACTGTGACAGCATGGAATTCAAAGGAGGCGATAGACAGATGGGTCAGGGGAGAAAGAGAGAATGTCCACTTGGGAGAGATGAGGATCCCAGTGCCACCACCCCGCTGACCAGAAGCTCTCGGGGTGTGCGAGAACACGTGGGCAGACGAGGAGAGAGCAGTAGGAGTAGCAGTGTTATCAGTGGTAATCCATGTTTCCGTCAGTGCCAAGAAGTCGAGGGACTGGAGGGAAGCATAGGCTGAGATGAACTCTGCCTTGTTGGCCGCAGATCGGCAGTTCCAGAGGCTGCCTGAGACCTGGAACTCCACGTGGGTCGTGCGCGCTGGGACCACCAGGTTAGAGTAGCAGCGGCCACGCGGTGTGAAGCGTTTGTATGGTCTGTGCAGAGAGGAGAGAACAGGGATAGACAGACACATAGTTGACAGGCTACAGAAGAGGCTACGCTAATGCAAAGGAGATTGGAATGACAAGTGGACTACACGTCTCGAATGTTCAGAAAGTTAAGCTTACGTTGCAAAAAATCTTATTGACTAAAATGATATAGTACTGCTGGCTGGTGAAATAGGCTAGCTAGCAGTGGCTGCGTTGTTGACTTTGTTTGAAAGTGTAGCTGGCTAGGTAACCTCTAACTGGCTAGGTAACCTCGACAATTACTCTAGACTACACAATTATCTTGGATACAAAGACGGCTATGTAGCCAGCTAAGATCAAACAAATCAAACTGTTGTACTGTAATGAAATGAAATGTAATACTACCTGTAATACTACCTGTGGAGCAAAGCGGAATGCAACTACTCGCTCCAAACCAAACCGGAAGTGCGTATCGTAGAGGGAGAGGCAATAGAAGTGTTCTTTCTTGTATTATTGTCTTTTGTGTCTTTAGAGGACTGCTTCACCTTAATGTCCCCTTTCCCTTTTCTTCTGTCCTTATTTTGTCCCACTTTGTCCCTTCTTTGTCCCTTCTTCTCTTCTGCCAACTAGACACTCCTTGTTAGCTAGCTAGCTTCTTTCAGGAATGTCCCTAGCAACTGCCTAGCAACAGGTAAACAACTTAGCTAGCTAAGAAAACGGTATAATTTTATGAAAAATTGTTACTTTTTCAAAAGCCTTTCTTCTTTGTTTGCTGCTTGTTTGGTCTCCTATTCAGTTTGCAGTTTTCTTTTGATTTTTTTTCGATGTACTTTACTCTAAAAAAACATTTAAATTTCAATATTTGTAGGAGCTCATCTTTTCAGCTGCTGCTGCTTAATTTGGAACTCCGGAACAACTTAAATTTACTTAAATTCACACAGGACACCGGATAAGACAGAAGTACTCCAAATATAACAAACTGACCCTAGCCCCCCGACACATAAACTAATGCAGCATAAATACTGGAGGCTGAGACAGGAGGGGTCAGGAGACACTGTGGCCCCATCCGATGATACCCCCGGACAGGGCAAAACAGGAAGGATATAACCACACCCTCTTTGCCAAGGCACAGCCCCCACACCACTAGAGGGATATCTTCAACCACCAACTTACCATCCTGAGACAAGGCCGAGTATAGCCCACAAAGATCTCCGCCACGGCACAACCCAAGGGGGGGCGCCAACCCAGACAGGAAGATCATGAAAGAGCACCAGTAAGCCAGTGTAATAGGGTTAGAGGCAGAGAATCCCAGTGGAGAGAGGGGGACCGGACAGGCAGAGACAGCAAGGGTGGTTCGTTGCTCCAGAGCCTTTCCGTTCACCTTCACACTCCTGGGCCAGACTACACTCAATCATAGGACCTACTGAAGAGATGAGTCTTCAATAAAGACTTAAAGGTTGAGACCGAGTCTACGTCTCTCACATGGGTAGTCAGACCATTCCATAAAAATGGAGATCTATAGGAGAAAGCCCTGCCTCCAGCTGTTTGCTTAGAAATTCTAGGGACAATTAGGAGGCCTGCGTCTTGTGACCGTAGCTTACATGTAGGTACGTACGGCAGGACCTACTCGGAAAGATACGTAGGAGCAAGCCCATGTAACGCTTTGTAGGTTAACAGTAAAACCTTGAAATCAGCCCTTGCCTTAACAGGAAGCCAGTGTAGGGAGGCTAGCACTGGAGTAATATGATCAAATATTTTGGTTCTAGTCAGGATTCTAGCAGCCGTATTTAGCACTAACTGAAGTTTATTTAGTGCTTTATCCGGGTAGCCGGAAAGTATAGCATTGCAGTAGTCTAACCTAGAAGTAACAAAAGCATGGATACATTTTTCTGCATCATTTTTGGACAGAAAAATTCAGATTTATGCAATGTTACGTAGATGGAAAAAAGCTGTCCTTGAAACAGTCTTGATATGTTCGTCAAAAGAGAGATCAGGGTCCAGAGTAACGCCGAGGTCCTTCACAGTTTTATTTGAGACGACTTTACAAACATCAAGATTAATTGTCAGATTTAACAGAAGATCTCTTTGTTTCTTGGGACCTAGAACAAGCATCTCTGTTTTGTCCGAGTTTAAAAGTAGAAAGTTTTCAGCCATCCACTTCCTTACGTCTGAAACACAGGCTTCTAGCGAGGGCAATTTTGGGGCTTCACCATGTTTCATTGAAATGTACAGCTGTGTGTCATCCGCATAGCAGTGAAAGTTAACATTATGTTTTTGAATGACATCCCCAAGAGGTAAAATATATAGTGAAAACAATAGTGGTCCTAAAACGGAACCTTGAGGAACACCGAAATGTACAGTTGATTTGTCACAGGACAAATCATTCACAGAGACAAACTGATATCTTTCCGACAGATAAGATCTTAACCAGGCGAGAACTTGTCCGTGTAGACCAATTTGGGTTTCCAATCTCTCCAAAAGAATGTGGTGATCGATGATATCAAAGGCAGCACTAAGGTCTAGTAGCACGAGGACAGATGCAGAGGCTCGGTCTGACGCCATTAAAAGGTAAGTTACCACCTTCACAAGTGCAGTCTCAGTGCTATGATGGGGTCTAAAACCAGACTGAAGCATTTCGTATACATTGTTTGTCTTCAGGAAGGCAGTGAGTTGCTGCGCAACAGCTTTTTCTAAAATCTTTGAGAGGAATGGAAGATTCGATATAGGCCGATAGTTTTTTATATTTTCTGGGTCAAGATTTGGCTTTTTCAAGAGAGGCTTTATTACTGCCACTTTTAGTGAGTTTGGTACACATCCGGTGGATAGAGAGCCATTTATTATGTTCAACATAGGAGGGCCAAGCACATGAAGCAGCTCTTTAAGTAGTTTAGATGGAATAGGGTCCAGTATGCAGCTTGAAGGTTTAGAGGCCATGATTATTTTCATCATTGTGTCAAGAGATATAGTACTATAACACTTAAGTGTCTCTCTTGATCCTAGGTCCTGGCAGAGTTGTGCAGACTCAGGACAGCTGAGCTTTGGAGGAATACGCAGATTTAAAGAGGAGTCCGTAATTTGCTTTCTAATGATCATGATCTTTTCCTCAAAGAAGTTCATGAATTTATTACTGCTGAAGTGAAAGCCATCCTCACTTGGGGAATGCTGCTTTTTTGTTAGCTTTGCGACAGTATCAAAAATAAATGTAGGATTGTTCTTATTTTCCTCAATTAAGTTGGAAAAATAGGATGATCGAGCGGCAGTGAGGGCTCTTCGATACTGCACGGTACTGTCTTTCCAAGCTAGTCGGAAGACTTCCAGTTTGGTGTGGCGCCATTTCCGTTCCAGTTTTCTGGAAGCTTGCTTCAGAGCTCGGGTATTTTCTGTATACCAGGGAGCTAGTTTCTTATGACAAATGTTTTTAGTTTTTAGGGGTGCAACTGCATCTAGGGTATTGCGCAAGGTTAAATTGAGTTCCTCAGTTAGGTGGTTAACTGATTTTTGTCCTCTGACGTCCTTGGGTAGGCAGAAGGAGTCTGGAAGGGCATCAAGGAATCTTTGTGTTGTCTGAGAATTTATAGCACGACTTTTGATGCTCCTTGGTTGGGGTCTGAGCAGATTATTTGTTGCGATTGCAAACGTAATAAAATGGTGGTCCGATAGTCCAGGATTATGAGGAAAAACATTAAGATCTACAACATTTATTCCATGGGACAAAACTAGGTCCAGAGTATGACTGGCAGTGAGTAGGTCCAGAGACATGTTGTGAATATTAAAATCACCAAAAATTTGAATATTATCTGCTATGACTACAAGGTCCGATAGGAATTCAGGGAACTCATTGAGGAACGCTGTATATGGCCCAGGAGGCCTGTAAACAGTAGCTATAAAAAGGGATTGAGTAGGCTGCATAGATTTCATGACTAGAAGCTCAAAAGACGAAAACGTCATTTTGATTTTTGTAAATTGAAATTTGCTATTGTAAAGGTTAGCAACACCTCCGCCTTTGCGGGATGGTCACTAGTGTAACCAGGAGGTGAGGCCTCATTTAACACAGTAAATTCATCAGGCTTAAGCCATGTTTCAGTCAGGCCAATCACATCAAGATTATGATCAGTGATTAGTTAATTGACTATAACTGCCTTTGAAGTGAGGGATCTAACATTAAGTAGCCCTATTTTGAGATGTGAGGTATCACGATCTATTTCAATAATGGCAGGAATGGAGGAGGTCTTTATCCTACTGAGATTGCTAAGGCGAACACCGCCATGTTTAGTTTTGCCCAACCTAGGTCGAGGCACACACACAGTCTCAATGGGGATAGCTGAGCTGACTACACTGACTATGCTAGTGGCAGACTCCACTAAGCTGGCAGGCTGGCTAACAGCCTGCTGCCTGGCCTGCACCCTATTTCATTGTGGAGCTAGAGGAGTTAGAGCCCTGTCTATGTTGGTAGATAAGATGAGAGCACCCCTCCAGCTAGGATGGAGTCCGTCACTCCTCAGCAGGCCAGGCTTGGTCCTGTTTGTGGGTGAGTCCCAGAAAGAGGGCCAATTATCTACAAATTCTATCTTTTGGGAGGGGCAGAAAACAGTCTTCAACCAGCGATTGAGTTGTGAGACTCTGCTGTAGAGCTCATCACTCCCCCTAACTGGGAGGGGGCCAGAGACAATTACTCGATGCCGACACATCTTTCTAGCTGATTTACACGCTGAAGCTATGTTGCGCTTGGTGACCTCTGACTGTTTCATCCTAACATCGTTGGTGCCGACATGGATAACAATATCTCTATACTCTCTACACTCGCCAGTTTTAGCTTTAGCTAGCACCATCTTCAGATTAGCCTTAACGTCGGTAGCTCTGCCCCCTGGTAAACAGTGTATGATCACTGGATGATTCGTTTTAAGTCTAATACTGCGGGTAATGGAGTCGCCAATGACTAGGGTTTTCAATTTGTCAGAGCTAATGGTGGGAAGCTTCTTTCCTGCTGAAACAGGAAAGGGCTTATCCCAAACTGTTGCCACAAAGTTAGAAGCACAGAATCATCTAGAAAGTCATTGTATGCTGTAGCGTTAAGACTTCCCTTCACTGGAACTAAGGGGCCTAGCCCAAACCATGAAAAACAGCCCCAGACCATTATTCCTTCACCAAATTTTACAGTTGGTACTATCCATTGGGGTAGGTAGCGTTCTCCTGGCATCCGCCAAACTCAGATTCATCCATCGGACTGCCAGATGGTGAAGCGTAATTTATCACTCCAGAGAACTGCTTCCACTGCTCCAGAGTCCAATGGCGGCGAGCTTTACACCACTCCAGCCGACGCTTTGCGTTGCGCATGGTGATCTTAGGCTTGTGTGCGGCTGCTTGGCCATGGAAACCCATTTCATGAAGCTTCCAATGAACGGTTCTTGTGGTGATGCAGTTTAGAACTCGGTAGTGAGTGTTGCAACTGAGGACAGACGATGTTTATGCACTACACGGTTCAGCATTTGGCGATTCCGTTCTGTGAGCTTGTGTGGCCTACCACTTCGCGGCTGAGCCGTTGTTGCTCCTAGACATTTCCAATTCACAATAACAGCACTTACAGTTGACCGGCAGCTCTAGAAGGGCAGAAATTTGACACTCTGACTTATTGGAAAGGTGGCATCCTATGACGTTGCCACGTTGAAAGTCATTGAGCTCTTCAGTACAGGTCATTCTACTGCCAATGTTTGTCTATGGAGATTGCATGGCTGTGTGCTCAATTTTATACACCTGTCAGCAATGGGTGTGACTGAAATAGCAGAGTCCACTAATTTAAAGGGGTGTCCACATACTTTTGTAGCGTATTTATCAATACTAATAATTAAACCTTGTTTATGGCTTATGTGTAACCGGCCACATTGTTATCAACACCTCATTGTATCTTCATGTTATCCATAGTAACTGAACTGGTAACTACAGTAGCTCATGGGATGGAGTGCCACATGTTTCTATAATGATCCATTACTGCTGAACTTTGCCTACTGTATGATGTTGTCCTGTTGAGTGGCTTGTTATGCCTATATTCTGACAATTTTTTCTCTCACAGCAAAAACTGATCTGGAGGCACAAGAAACACAACTAGAGAACACTCATAAGATGTAAGAATACACCTGATTATATTTTTTCAGCTGTTAGAGCTTCACTATGATAACATTGTGACAATGATAATTTTGTAAGAACAGCTTACAAAATGATCAGCTAAGGTCTCTCTTTACTGCGCTTCATCAATGTTTAGCTCCCCAGGCTACATGGAACATGTACCTCTACCTATAGATGGCCTTTACTGCGGGTCCTGTGATAGACTGAAGGCGTCCAGTGTCTGGATTGTTTATCCAAGCAGAGACAGAGTAGACAGCGTTGGCTCCAAGCTTCTGTTAACACTAGGCAGGAATGTGTTCCCTCCAAACACCCGGGTATTGATCAAGCACAAAACCAGGGCATTTGTCACTTTCACGTGTGCTCTCTCTTCCTCTATGTATCTTTCTCTCCTGTTTGTTTCTCTCTCACTCTCAAATTCTTTATGTATTTGTCTCTCTCTCTCCCTTTCTTTATGTGTTTGTCTCTCTCTCTCCCTTTCTTTATGTGTTGTCTCTCTGTCTCTCTCCTTTTCTTTGTGTTTGTCTCTCTCTCTCACGTTATGTGTTTGTCTCTCTCTCTCGCTCTCTCTCTCTCCCTTTCTTTATGTGTTTGTCTCTTTCTCTCCCTTTCTTTATGTGTTGTCTCTCTGTCTCTCTCCTTTTCTTTGTGTTTGTCTCTCACTCTCTCACGTTATGTGTTTGTCTCTCTCTCTCGCTCTCTCTCTCCCCCTTTCTTTATGTGTTTGTCTCTCTCTCTCGCTCTCTCTCTCCCTTTCTTTATGTGTTTGTCTCTCTCTCTCCCTTTCTTTATGTGTTGTCTCTCTGTCTCTCTCCTTTTCTTTGTGTTTGTCTCTCACTCTCTCACGTTATGTGTTTGTCTCTCTCTCTCGCTCTCTCTCTCCCCCTTTCTTTATGTGTTTGTCTCTCTCTCTCGCTCTCTCTCTCTCCCTTTCTTTATGTGTTTGTCTCTCTCTCTCGCTCTCCTTTTATTTATGTGTTTGTCTCTCTCTCCCTTTATGTGTTGTCTCTGAGACTTGAGCACAGTGAGATTCATTCCCTTTAAAGGGTTTATAACCTTTTCATCTGGAATGTTATGTGTGGAGGGAGAATATCACTTTATGTTATTGAGTTAGGAAAGAATGTGATTGTGCCAGCTAATACATTCTAGTATTTCTTTGTGTTCTGAAATGCCCAGTCACCTTTACTTAGCATACTTCCATATCAAGTGTTTTTCTGAAATGCTCTTATTTTTCTAAGATTAACTTTCACATTTCACATATTTATTATAAGCCTACAGGTTTCACAATAACTTAGTGTTTCTGTAATCTACTATTGTAATTTGGGTATTTTGGGTTTGATGTAATGTTTTTGTTCTCTCTATCCTCAGTTTTTTGGAGCTGAGTGTGTTCTTTTCAGTCAAGGCCAAGGCGGGCGAGAAGGAAGTCTCTCCCAACACGCTGTTTTCTGTGTGGCATGAGTTCTCCACTGATTTCAAAGATCTTTGGAAGAAGGAAAACAAACTGAGGTTACAGGAGCGGTAAGGATTGGTGCAAGCGGTGTTTTGCAGTTATTTTATGTGCGTTGAGTCCATCCTATTCAATGAAAGCCACTCTTTGCTGGGTCTTACTTTGGGGAGGGTTGTACAATATATGTTCTGAACTTCTACAGACCTACCACAGATCGACTGTACGGTACATGTCAAATCTACATGTCTACTTTTACTACTATAGGCCTTCGGAAAGTATTCAGAGCTTTGACTTTTTCCACATTTTATTACGTTACAGCCTTATTCTAAAATGGATTAGAAAAAAATAGCAATCTACACACAATACACCATCATGACAAAGCAAAAACAGGTTTTTAGAAATGTTTGCACATTTATTAAAAATAAACCCTTTGCTATTAGACTCGAAATTGAGCTCAGGTGCATCCTGTTTCCATTGATCATCCTTGAGATGTTTCTACAACTTGATTGGAGTCCACCTGTGGTAAATTCAATTGATTGGACATGATTTGGAAAGAGATCGACCTGTCTATATAAGGTCGACAGTTGACAGTGCATGTCAGATCAAAAACCTAGCCCTGTCAAAGGAATTGTCCGTAGAGGTCCGAGACAGGATTGTGTGTTTGTATTGTATTTATTATGGATGCTACAAGCTTGGCACACCTATATTTCAGGAGTTTCTCCCATTATTCTCTGCAGATCCTCTCAAGCTTTGTCAGGTTGGATGGGGCCATGTCTGCAGAATTGAAGGTCACCAAGAACACAGCGGCCTCCATCATTCTTAAATGTAAGAAGTTTGGAACCACCAAGGCTCTTCCTAGAGCTGGCCGCCCGGTCAAACTCATAAATCGGGGAGAAGGGCCTTGGTCAGGGAGATGATCAAGAACCCAAAGGACACTCTGACAGAGCTCTAGAGTTCCTCTGTGGAGATGGGAGAACCTTCCAGAAGGACAACCATCTCTGCAGCACTCCACCAATCAGGCCTTTATGGTAGTGTGGTCAGATGGAAGCCACTCCTCAGTAAAAGGCACATAACAGCCCTAAAGACTCTCAGACCATGAGATGACAAGATTCTCTGGTCTGATGAAACCAAGATTGAACTCTTTGGCCTGAATGCCAAGCATCACATCTCGAGGAAACCTGGCACCATCCCTACGGTGAAGCATGGTGGTGGCAGCATAATGCTGTGGGGATGTTTTTCAGCGGCAGGGACAGGGAGACTAGTCAAGATCGAGAGAAATATGAATGGAGAAAAGTACAGAGGGATCCTTGATGAAAACCTGCTCCAGAGCTCTCAGGACATCAGACTGGGGCGAATGTTAACATTCCAAAAGGACAATGACCCTAAGCACACAGACAAGACAATGCAGGAGTGACTTCTCGACAAGTTCTGAATGTCCTTGAGTGGCCCAACCAGAGCATGTGCTTGAACCCGATCGAACATCTGTGGAGATACCTGACAATAGCTTTGAAGCAACGCCTGACAGAGCTTGAGAGGATCTGCAGAGAATAATTGGAGAAACTCTCCAAATACAGGTGTGCCAAGCTTGTAGCATCATACCCAAGAAGACTCGATTCTGTAATCGCTGCCAAAGGTGCTTCAACAAAGTACTGAGTAAAGGGTCTGAAAACTTATGTAAATGTCATATTTCACTTTTTCACTTTTAATAAATTAGCAAACATTTCTAAAAACCTATTTTTGCTTTGACATTATGGGGTATTGTGTGTAGATTAATGACAAAAAACGATTTAATCAATTTTAGAATAAGGTCTGAATACTTTTCCCGAAGGCACTGTATATCTCCCTGAAACACAATGAACCTACTGTTTCACATTCACCTTCAAGCACACCAAGCACATTACCTTGACAAGCCATGTGAAGTCATCTGTCAGCTTAATGTGAAGAATAAAGCACCTTGACTGAGGTCAAATGTAGTGCACCTTGAGCTCTTCGACTCCCCTTGAAACAATAGAGAATGCTGTGTGTTGTAACAACCAAGGATGCTGAAGCAACCGATCACCATTAATCCCAGAATGCAGTACATGTTTAATGTAATAATCTCGTAGAAGGGAAATGGATCAGACAAACTTACATTTTGATTCATATAGATATACTCATATTTCTATTGAACCTACCCTGTGAGGTCAATATCAAGCAGAAAGTCAGGAGTTGCCATAGATGAGTGTTGAATCTTCAGTGTTGGAATGAATGATCCCCAAACATGAGTTTTCAATAGCATGCATCACATGTTCACTATTAGATCCTATCAGAGTCATTCAAATTCATAGACAAGATAAGAAAGAGAAGGGTTGAAACGACCCAGATCGGTTTCATAACCCCAATAATGAAAAGAACACATGAGCGATTCTGTTAGCTTCCAGTGGTTTGATGGTTTTGGAGATAACATTTGAAAAGTCAACAAATGCTAATTGTTTCGTTCTGCTGGATGTAGATTACATTGTGATATGTATTTGTAAAAATAAAAAGTAATGTCTTGTGTTTTGTTAATTTGCGGGAAATGATTAAAACAAAGTTGTAATCATTACCTATTTGGCATACCACCATCTAGACAATTGGGAAATGTAGAGCCCCCCCAACCTGACTTACTACAAAGGCATACCAAATTTGGACAAACACGCACACACGTGAATTTACTGGTCTAGAATGTATTTTTTTACAGTGTGCAGTGTTGAGAGTCAGGCCACTGAATGGTTTAAACCTGTCGCTATCATCACAGTGGATCAGAAAGGGGCTTCTTAAAACATTGGAACTGGTCACCCATAACTTTCTCCTGTATAAACAGCAGAGACCCAAACCTTGCCTGGAAAACCTCACTGCTGAGTTGCCTGACCTTTTACTACTGCAAACATACCTTATCTCCATTTCTAGGAGAAGGTACATTTCAAATGCAAGCGTGTGTATATTACAAATGCATGGCTGAAACTAGTGGTGTCTTTTCAGACTGAAAACGGCAGAGGAGGTTTTCAAACAAGCCAGAGAGAAGGTCTCGTACAGCGTCAAACCCAAACAGTCCTCTGGAATAGTGAGTTCTCTTTAAGTCTCTTTTTCCTTTTTCCTAAACCCTTTTCTCCTAACCGCTTTCTGTATATCTTCTGACTCCTTATTCCTCATAAAATACAGATGTAGGAACTTAATTTGACCTTTACTGTCACAGAAAATAATAATAGGATTTTAATGAATAGTCGATTTATGTAAATCACGAAGCTCATCTGCATGGAAAATTCTCAACAACAAAGGAGTGATCAAATTCAAATCAAATCAAATCAAATTTTATTTGTCACATACACATGGTTAGCAGATGTTAATGCGAGTGTAGCGAAATGCTTGTGCTTCTAGTTCCGACAATGCAGTAATAACCAACAAGTAATCTAACCTAACAATTCCACAACTACTACCTTATACACACAAGTGTAAAGGAATTAAGAATATGTACATAAAGATATATGAATGACTGATGGTACAGAACGGCATAGGCAAGATGCATTAGATGGTATAGTGTACAGTCTATACATATGAGATGAGTAATGTAGGGTATGTAAACATAAAGTGGCATAGTTTAAAGTGGCTAGTGATACATGTATTACATAAAGATGGCAAGATGCAGTAGATGATATAGAGTACAGTATATACATATACATATGAGATGAGTAATGTAGGGTATGTAAACATTATATTAAGTGGCATTGTTTAAAGTGGCTAGTGATACATTTTTACATAATTTCCATCAATTCCCATTATTAAAGTGGCTGGAGTTGAATCAGTATGTTGGCAGCGGCCACTAAATGTTAGTGGTGGCTGTTTAATGATGGCCTTGAGATCGAAGCTGTTTTTCAGTCTCTCGGTCCCTTCTTTGATGCACCTGTACTGACCTCGCCTTCTGGATGATAGCGGGGTGAACAGGCAGTGGCTCGGGTGGTTGTTGTCCTTGATGATCTTTATGGCCTTCCTGTGACATCGGGTGGTGTATGTGTCCTGGAGGGCAGGTAGTTTGCCCCCGGTGATGCGTTGTGCAGACCTCACTACCCTCTGGAGAGCCTTACGGTTGTGGGCGGAGCAGTTGCCGTACCAGGCGGTGATACAGCCCGACAGGATGCTCTCGATTGTGCATCTGTAGAAGTTTGTGAGTGCTTTTGGTTATAAGCCGAGATCCTACATCTGTATTTTCCCCCTTCTCACTCCTCGTTTTTAAAATCTCTGTAGAAATCCCCCCTCCACCCCCGTCACCACTTTATTTTAGTGTCAAAATGCGGGGGTGAATTCATTTATGTGCCCCATTGTAATGTCTGAAACTCACTTCCATCTGTTTTTATTCCACAGAAAGCCAAACTCGGTCAGAAGATCTGACCCAATGGACTGGAGAAGTCTTACCCAGGAAAAGTTTGCACAAGTGTGATCAACACGATCTGATATGTCTTTTTAGCTATTGTATTTAAAAATATGTTATGTTCTTTTCTTTTTTTAATAGTTTATTTCTGTCATCCAACTGGTTATACATGTAAGTATGCCCAACAGGTTGTTACCTTGTTGGAAAGTTTGATATAAACACGGTACCATGCTTTGGCGCAATCTGTCAATGAGAGATTTCTCCCAAGTCCAAAGAAAGTATTGTGCTGTCCAAAGTAAGTATTGTAGAATTAATCAAACAGTTAATTATTTTTGGACAGATGCCATTTTAATGAGAAATGCATCGTTTTACAGTGCGACACACATGTTCTGGTATCCAGCCTATCCCCTGGAGCATTTGATAGAAGACACCAGTTAATACAATCATGTTTCAATAAGCCATTTCTATCCATCCCTGCACTGCCTTCCAGTATAAAAAGGAGTACAAGAGTGAGCTTGTATATATATTTGCTTACCAGACAGCAAGTCAAGTGCCTTTATAGCACACTGAGCTAGTTAATGACAAATGAGCCAATTAAATTAATCTACATTACAATACAACCTGTATGGAAACCATACCTGCTTAGTGAAAACTTGCATTGTGACAATCATCAGTTTATCATACACTGTAGTTTCATAGAAGGATGATACGTGATGTACAGTTGTAGTTTATGCAATAAATCATGAACTTAACCATGACTTGAGTTTAGCTTACTAAGGTATTTAGTACCAAGGTATTTAGTAGGTCATGAGGGTTTCACATCATACTCTATTGTTTTTTATTATGGAACCATAGCTACATATTGAAATAATATTATTCAGTGAGTAATACTGATGTAAAATACAACTTTAAAAAATAACCTTATCCACATTACATGTAAAATGATATGCAATCTGTATGTGACATATCCTGTATGATTTGTATGTTTGAATTGTTTTCCTGTTCTATGTTCTGTATGAGCCTTGTAGAGCTGTTGGTGACTGTGTACCCATTTGCAATAACGCCTTTGTTCCTGATAAAATACTATTTATTGAAGATGAATCATCCTGAAAGTCTTTTTCTGAATAGTTGTTGAGCCTATTCTTCTCAACCATCATTAGTCAACCATATCCTTTAATGCCACGACATTGTTTGCATTCAGACCACACAGATGTTTCACATGAAATAGATTTTATATATATACTTATCCATTGACATATACATATATATTTATAGTACAACAGTTATACATGAAAATAATAATATAATTTCTTTACTGGCTAGCTTGATATTTGTGTGAATTATTTCACAGGTGGCTCTTAAATCCACAGGCAGATACTTAGACAGACTAGGTTATTTTTTCTCAGTCTGAAGCCCTATTGGCTGGACAGTTCCCCCAGGTAAGCCCAGTCCACAGCATGCCATAGACAGCTTAAGAGCTCCACTTTCAGTCTAGAACTTGGTGCTGTGTTTATGGTTTTATATGTCCCAACTGTCCCAAAGGCCAGCTGGAAGGGGCCATCAGTCCATGGCCATAGGTAAGGTAATATTACAAGTTTGTATAGAGTCAAAGGACCAAGTTGTTTTATATGACTGACTGTGTTGAACTGAAACATGTCTGTGCTTCAGTTGGTGTTGTGCAATGCATCCATTTATGTCTGCAATTTGTAGTTTTCACCATAGCTGTCCATATAGTCAAAGGGCTAATAGATGGGCCACTCTGTACTACCAGTACCTGTAGGGTTCATTTTGTGTGACCAGTAGACCTGTGTACAAAGTGATAATGCAGAATAGTCCAATATAGGGGAGAGGTACTACTAGCTTGTCCCCTGTCATGTCTGCGCTATTCATGTTCATGTTAACGTTCACTTTCACAGTCACATTAGTGTCCATGGTGACTGTCATGGTCTGGTTCCAAAGAATTCCTCACAGTTTTCCGTTACCACTCACATCCACCGACATACAGCGACACTGTTTGACACGCTGCACCTTGCGATGGCGAAAGGCTGGTTGCAGCCCCGGACAGTCCAGCTGCACAGTGAGCTGGGTGATGCGGTGCGGCCTGCAGAAGGAACAGGACTGGAAGGGCTCTTGGGCCTTGTTGTGGTTCTTCCGGCCGGACCCCGGGCCTTGATTTGAGCTAGGGCTCATGTGGCGGGGGATGTAGAAGGAGTTACACTGGCCATAGCAGAAGCGGTTGACCACCGTACGACTCCGACAGCCCTCCTCGCTCACTGTCTGGCGCAGGGGTTGTGTCTTGCACCAGTCACGTCGGAGGTACCGGCGCTCCGTGACCACCAGGGCCTCCCGACTTGACGAAAGGACTTCGGGTTTCCGCGGCAACAGGCGCTGACGCTCCGACAGGTTGCCTTTGGTCTTGAAAAGTGAGGGGATGGAGCCCTGGGGGCGGGGCTTCCTGGTGTCTGTGGCAACACAGAGCACCCCAGCCAGTAGGACCGGCAGAGTGATTCTCCAAAACATTCTGGGAAAAATTAGACAGAAAGGTTAGTTTCAGTGCTACAAAACTAAGATTGAGCCTTGTACATAAACAGTGACTATACTGTGACTAGAATGTATTGGTTTAAGAATGTAGCGAGGTTGAGTCTACTGGGTATGTCTCAATCCTGAAGCTATTCCAGTGTAACAGCACTCCATCTGTGTGTGTATGCTTTGGTGTTTAGCCTATGTATGTGTGTGAATGTTCACATGTCATATTGAACTTCCCCCTCCTCTTCACTCTGCCCTTTAAGGCATCATTGAGTTAATCAATCGATCATCTTGTCAACGTCTGTGTCAATACTTATATTTGCTTTCTTCTCAGCTACAGAACTCTTCCAAAAATAAACATGTCTTGCCATCAAAGGAAACCCTTAAACACCCATAACGAGAAAAGGAAGTTGATTTTATTGGTCTCGTCGCCGGGTAAAATAATTAGGGCTTTGCTTACTCTAGTCATGAACTATGCCGCAGATATGTAAACATGCATTAGCAGGCCCATCTGAATGTTATTAGGGGAGGAGAAGAGTACCCTGTGGGTCTCCATTCCCACTCTGTGACCAAGCCCTAAGCCCTATGAGCACTATAAACTGCTCTGTCTGTGTCTCTCTCCACACTGCCGACTGGCAGATGTGAGACCGAGATGAAACTCTCCATAAACACACATAAACACATGCATAAACGCTCACACACACATACAATTCACAATGTAATCCAAAAAAAAGTTATTTGTCTTTCTGATTTCTACTGGGAAAAGGAAGTATGCTTTAAGTTGAATACCTTTGTTGGGAAAGAAAATTACTGGTATGTATCTGTATTAATGCCAGTACAATTTGTCAATCACTCAAATCTTTGCAACAGATGTTGTTCTTGAATTGCATATACAGTATAAAGTAAGAATTCTGAATGCGGACCAAAAGCCCTCCAAAGCCATTGGCTGCTCCAATTCCCTGAAAGACTTCTTTGCTGTGCAAATTGTGCATCCCTTCTCCATTTCCTGGAAGTGGGACAACACAATTGGACGTAGGACAATGACTTTATCATGATCCACTTTGGATTTCTGTCTCTGTTTAGTTTCTGCTCTTGACCCTGGGTCATGGCGCTCTGCCCTGTTAACCTCTCTGTCTCAATGAAACTGTCCCAATGTTCACAGTAATCTATTGGGCAGCTGTGTCTATGATCAGAAAGTAATGAAGTATAGAACAGCCGAGCCAGGAACCATGAGGATGGTGGAGGGCTAGGTACTGAGGAACCATGAGGATGGTGGAGGGCTAGGTACTGGTATACCCAGCAACCATGAGGATGGTGCAGGGCTAGCATGCATTGATGTCAGTAGGAGATTTCTGTGAAAGTTCAAGTTACGCACGACTAAGTCTGTCTCAACTCTATCATAAGGACACATCTCTTACACACACACACTTGACCACACAGTGTCAAACGTAATGATGATGTTTCCTTCTGTCCCCACTGCATCTCAATGTCATGACCCTCCTCCATCATTCAATGATCTACTCACCAGTTAAACAAATGCATTTGTCCCTAAAAACATCCAGTGACTACTGATCAGAATGGATGAACTCAATCCAACACAGTGGGCTTCCTGCAAAGTTTTCCCTCTCTATTTCCCCTTCATTAGTTAAGAAGACTAGCCCAGGTCTGGTGAGTTTAAAGGCCCTAGGGGTTGGAGGGATATCCTGACTGTGTACACAGCAGATGACAGATATGTTATACAGTCAGTGCTTCAGTCCTTCTCCACTTCCAAACTTTGCCTAAGTATGATACAGACGACCCTGCCAGCTATCGTCATCAATCTCCCAGCAAGACAAATTGCGGTTTGGAGGTTGGGGGGGAAGTGGGGGGATAATGATAGTGTACAGAGAGACTGTTGGAAAACAAAACAAACTCTTTAGCCCTGACTTTACTGCTTGCGGCCCCCCTCATCCACCCCCCTGACTCTCTCTCTCACCAATCATCATAGAGTCTGAGCCGGAGGGAGACTGTGGTTTTTGTATTATCGGTGAGACAGAGCTGAACTGGACCATGCTATCTGTCCACTTACAGGGCCACTGCATGTTGTATCACAACCACAAATACCAGGCTCTATACGCTTGAATGAACCGTCTCAGACCTCAGGTCTACAAATAATGGACTCCAAAAACAAAACTGGGATAGCCATCTCCCAGAGTAAGAATTGCCAATGGCAACTTGAGCTTTACTGACCGCAGTGGGCGGCTACACTTGGATGAACTTTCCGTCTGCACCAAAGTACCAGCGTCTCTATCGTAGCAGATCAACCATGTCAGGCCAAGGGTTCTTCAATAATGCAATCTGCTAATTATTCAGTCAATAAGCTCAAAGCAGTACCTTCCACATGGGCCCTGAGATAAAGTGTTAGCAATGACAAGAACAGGATAACTGACGTCAATTATTGTATTCAATTCAACAGGCCAAAGCTCACACACAGAAAACAAAACGCTGTGTTTTTACATGAAGGCAATTATATTAGAAGTCATTATCTCCATTTGTGGCTTGCATTTCCCCAAACTGTCCTCCTCTGGCTCATTAACTGTGAAAATGTCCATTTTGAGGAGCTTGGGTTGAATGTGTCCAACGCCAACATGCCCCTGAGCTGTTTGGACAGCCATTTGTCACCACAATCTATTTTCATAATTACTGCCAGCTGAGAGATGCTCTGCTGGTCTCCAAGTCTCCAGCAGTTAGGAGAGGCACTTTGCTCTCCATCCCCCTCGTTATTAGTAGAGATATTTACCCCGCACTTAACAGTACACACACAGAGTGAGAGCAACATATTGTAGAGAATGACCGGGCAGGGAAGTAAACCCGGCTTGCTGGCCTGAAAGTCTAACACCCTACACATCGCACCAATAGGGTTAACCCACATGGTGGGAATTGTAACGTGGCTCATATAGGGCCCGATTCTAATTTAGGAAATTACGCCTTTCTCACGCACGCCTTTCCTACCCACTTCTCACCAGTTGGTATTACCTTATGAAGTTGAGTAATGGGCTTTGCAGGCGTTGTTCCCTTGCGCACGCTGGATAAATGTAATTCAACTGCTGAAAACACTCCCAATCGTTTGCCAACACATTTTCTCTAGGAGTTTTCATTCAATAGGGTTTTCAGTACATTTATCGTAAGCCGTCCCTTTAAATACTGTGTATCTTTAATTAGGTACACAGTATTTCTGCCACCTCTGGCCTCTTGGCCCTCCCAACCCTACGGGATGGCAGCTCCCGCTCAGCCCAGTCCAAGCTCTTCTCTGTCCTGGTACCTCAATGGTGGAACTAGCTTCCCGGTTAAGCTAGGACAGCAGAATCCCTGCCCATCTTCCGAAAGCACCTGACCCCCCAGTAGGGATTGAACAATAATCCTATAAATGTACCCTAATCCTCACTAATCATGGAACTGTATATCAACCATCCAGTCGTTGTGAACTGTGCGTCAGGCTCCAGGTTGAACCTGCTACAGTAGGTGTGGTCTGAGTTCCATAATGATTCAAATAGGCTACATGTTCCAAATTACTGCACAACGTCATCCTAATATCATGCACTAATAGCGACCCTCAGGAACAACTTGGACATGACAGAGAAAAGAAAGGTCAACGGAATAGAATGATGCAAAATGTAAACTACAAATTGAAGAAAACAAACACTAAAGTGACAGTTATAAATGTATGTGGGTATTACTGATGGTGGCTCCCGATAATGGCTAATATTTAATATGATACAAATTGTATAATAAAAATGAGAAATTCAAAAAATCTACTCGGCAGATTCAGGTCTAAAAGAAACCTACAGCTTGGGTGTACTCATACTCATTTAGCTCTTAACAATAGCTCTTAAACACGTATAAATTGCAGTGCAACGAGAATGTTATTTCAATCGCAAAGTAAAGGCTTTTTCCACTTGGAACCGGCAGGTTCGCTCGACGTTATTCATGGTTTCCTTTGCTTGTAAAGGCGGTGGAATTATGAAGGAATTATATCAAAATATGGTTCATCTGTAGACACACCTTCATTTCTTAGATTTCCACCCTGAACGAATACCAGGTGAATAGCATGCTAAATGCATTGTTCCAATATTACAAACACACAGTTTTCGGAAATTTAAATCTAATATTAATTAACAAAGAGCTCTTTGGATTAAACTGGAAATAGAGTGTGGGGAAGGGTTTATATCAAAGGGTTTATATTAGGACAAAGATGTGTCTTGCCTAAATCCTCTTTGGAATCAGAGCTATCAGTCCAAGGTGGAGCCGTCACCAGAGCGGTGAATCGGATCAGAAGCCAAGCTCACTACTCACACAACGCTTACACACGCAAACTCTCACCCACACATGTAATTAATCTGTCTCTCACATATTCACAAGTCCCGTTAATACCTGCTTCTAACTTGCATAATTATTCCTGATATTTTCCACATTCTGATTGTGCCCACATTTTTAGACAGGTGTAGACAATCAAAAGACACATCGTGATCTGATTGTGATCAGATCATCCTGTCCACCTCTAGAGGAAGTCAGACATGCATGGTGTCTGGATATCTTACAAGTGTAGACAGATCTGGACAGAGAAACCATTTAAATCATTATTATTCCGCTCTCTGAAAGCATTGACAGGTGGCACTATTGACTGACTACATCACTATGTATCTTACAATAAATAAATACATATTATTTTGAAAGAATATCTGTGAAATGTGCGTAAAGGAAGGGACCAGGAAATCTGGTCACAATGCAGACACAGTGGACGGATAACAGATACATTTTAATACCATTTGTAGACACATTTCTGGAAATGTGGGCACAATCAGAATTTAGACAAGATCAGCACAAATGACCCATGTTAGCACCAGGTATAAACAAGGCTACAGTCTCTCTTACACACTGATGGATTTACACTGTGACACAAAGTTACATTCTTACCTTAATGCTATAGTTTCTCCCACATCTACACACGCCAAATAATTTATCACTAATACAGTCTTTCATTCATTAGCCAAATCAACAATCACCCACACACCCATTAACTCACTGAAAGCACTCACTTCCATAAACATTCAGGAAAATGCTTCCTGTGATTGAATCTCACCCTCTATACCTGTTGCTCTCCAGCCTGAATAACTGACCAGCCACCAAGACTACTGTATGAACAGAAGGAGGAAGACAGTGACTGTACCTCTTGCCACCGTGTCCCAGGACAGTGGGGTGACCCTGTCTCAGTTAGGGGTAGCTGTCCACCCTTACTGGTCCTGTAGAGGGAATCCTGGTGTTGGTTTCCATTGGAACAGCAGGGGTTCCTGAGGTGGACTTTCAGCTGAGTGTCCCAAGGTCTGTGGTCCTGTTTCTCTCCACTGAGTCTGTATCTTTGAGTTTATTAATAATCCATATTTATCTCAAAATATGTACATATCTCTTTCTCCTCTCTTTGTAATCTGTCTTTCTATGCCATTGGGTTTCTGTGTCTCAGTATTCTAGTTCGGTGTCTCTGTGTGTTTCCAGCTGGGTTTGGAGTCTCACTTCTGCTTCCCCCTAGACATAGATGGGGGCTTTCTATTGGCTCTGATCACAACATGAATCAAACCAAGCCTCACCTCTCACCCATACCCTCTCTGTTTCTCTGCATACTTATCCTCCCTCCTCTTTCCACAAACATACTCACTGCTGACTCTCCACTCTTGGAATCCCCTGTCAGTCTTGCTCACTCCCTCTTCCCTTCTTCACTCTATCACTCCCTCTCGTACTCTGAAACCCCAAATCCCTCTTGCTCTCCCACTATCGCCCCCTTCACGCAATTTCCTCCCTCACTTTCCCTACCTCTCCCTAACTTTCATACTAATTTCTCTCTCTCTCTCTCTCTCTCCACCTATCCACCTTTCTTCTCCCTTGGCCATGAGGTGGGTTCAATGATTAGGTGTTCCAGTACCACTGAAAGCCTTCAACACACACCACCAAAGAAACAAAGACCAGTTCAAGGAAACTTTTATCTGACACATCCATCTCAGCTCTCTCTGAGACTCTCATAAGACCACAACACATTGTTCCTTTTTCCCAAACATGGGTGTGTGAAATCACATAATCCATAAATCATTCTTACTCCTGCCTACTCACATGTCAACAGGACCCTTTGAAATTGCCATTCCCATTATTTTGGTTTAGGTATAAAGAAGAAAGACAATGATGTTCTGGGAACTGGAACTGAGACAAAAAACACTGGCTGTCATTCACCGTCAAAGATCTGAAACATTCGCAAAAAAAACTTCACTGTCTAAACAATTACCATTTGATCCTACCAGTAGAGAATAGCAGGAAACTATAGCAGCTGAATTCAAGCCTCAGTCTTTGTCCATACTATGACTAATATCTTAAGTCATGGTTTCTCATGGCTTAAATATACTGACTGGCCTGAACTGACAAGGTTATGTTTTGTAAAACTCTGTTAGTGATATTCGCCATTAAGCCTTAGGGCTCAATTCACTTCGTAGGGCAGAACACCCACGCTCTGGTGCGATATAGTGCGACATAGGCAATGTTCCTGCCTTTCGTGGAAATTGCATTCACGGTAAATGCTGCATATGTCAGCTCAATCGGAAATGACCTTTCAATTTCAATCGCGCTATAAAGCAGATCTTCAGCGCTACTGATTGAATCGAGCCCTTAGCGCTCTAGAAATGTAAAGGTAATTTCTGATTGAGCAGACATACCCAGCGTTTACCGGGAATGCAGTCTCCGCTAAAACGGGGAAATTGCCTTTAAATTTTAATCACACTAACGCTGAACTTCCTCGATACGGATTGAATAGAGCCCTTACTTTTTGTGGTAGCATATTTTGTACAGTATAATAAATGTCTAAATTGCTAACAAATAACACATTTGAACAAAATCAACAAACAAAGCATTATTTTTTGCAAATGTACAACTTATTCCCTTAAATTATAGTAAAATAAGCGAAGACCAGTTCTAATCTAACGGATACCCAAAACTACAGTATGTTATGCTCTGTTAAATCTACCACCATCTAGTGGCAACACCTAAACTGCAGATGACAGTCTGTGCCCTGAGCAGACAGATCAGTGAGAATAATCATGAGCTATAACAATGACTCCAGATCAGTATGTTCATCTACTCCTTGCTAGTCATTACAACATGTATTGATTCATTACCAGGACAGTAAAAACAGATAAAGGGACAACTTTAATACATTTTTAAGTGTCTTTAAATATGGTATAAAAATAAATGCAGGAGAGAGTAACAAAGAAGTGCGTTCTACAGAAGACAAAAGACAGCAGCTTGAATGAGACTTTACACATGTAATGAAAACTGTGCTAATTACTGTAGTGCAATAAAAGCAATGCAAAATAAACATAATAATTTATATATATGCATACTGCACAACACTTCCCTTAGCGTGACAAAAGTAGGTGTGATTACAGATCGTGAACTGTATAATAATAATATTGTGATTAGATTTTACTGTTAAGCTGTCGTTTCTTTCTGACATCATTAGCTCAGCTGGAGAGGAACACGCGTGTCCATCAGATATGGTGGAAGTAACTGGACACTGACTTTCTGTAAAGGCATTATCCAGTCTCAATGTCTGTCCTAAAATGCCTACCTGTCCCAAAATGAATGTCCTCGCCAATAGTAGATATAGATCAGGTAAAAGAAATAACAAGCCTTCTCCTTGGACATGCAACATCTGATGTACTGCCCAGCTCATCGTCTGAGTGGAAAGCAGATGGCGATGACGTAGAAATGACGTAGAAATGACGTAGAAATGGTCCTCCTCTATATTGCAGAGTGGCTGTATTTTAGCATGATGGCACAAGGTTGGTCAGCCTCTTTGATGTAAGGGATTTCCCCTGGGAGAAGAAGAGGGATGGAGAAAGAGAAAGAAGGAGAATAAGATCAATTGTCTACTGTAATCTAAGATCCACTCTAATATCCTCCTGTAATCTAGCGTGTGGAAATGTCTGTGCAGAGTGAGAGTTCTACCTGGTCGGAATATGAAAGTGCGTAATGTCTGGATTATACTGACATCCTATGGGCATCAAGTGTACAACATGATTTTGCATCATACTGTGTTATTGTGTTATACTGTATGTCAGACATGCTGTAGGTTCCTTCATCTGAGTAAAGTTCACTCATTGAATAGTTTACATCAAGAGCTGTCAAAAGAGCTGTCTCCATGCAAAAATGTGAGGGAGAACACAGAGAGGATGAAAGTCAGTGAGATGAGCAACCACATGCAATTTACTGTAACACTCTGCACTGAGTTTTGAAATTATTACCTGGATGTAAAATCCTTCAAAACAAGTTCTTACTTTTCTGTGGGGACAAGGAGAGAACACAGAATGAGGGAGGACATTTTGGCAGGTTGGTTTCAGGGACCAAAATGTGAGACATGCAGGAGAGGTCACATGCCTCTGTCCTCTAACAGCTCAGCTGACTCCTCTAAAAGCTGGATTCAATCTGCATTGCAGAAGCATCACGGAAGATCCACGTTAGAGCTTAATTGAAATTTAAAGGCAATGTTCCCACGTTCGCGGAGACTGCATTCACAGTAAACGCTGCATACAGCTGAAGTCGGAAGTTAACATACACTTAGGGTGGAGTCATTAAAACTCGTTTTTCAACCACTCCACAAATGTCTTGTTAACAAACTATAGTTTTGGCAAATCGGTTAGGACATCTACTTTGTACATGACACAAGTAATTTTTCCAACAATTATTTACAGACAGATTATTTCACTTATAATTCACTGTATCACAATTCCAGTGGGTCAGAAGTTTACATACACTAAGTTGACTGTGCCTTTAAACAGCTTGGAAAATTGCAGAAAATTATGTTATGGCTTTAGAAGCTTCTGTTAGGCTAATTGACATAATTTGAGTCAATTGGAGACCTGTACCTGTGGATGTATTTCAAGGCCTACCTTCAAAAATCAAAAGAAATCAGCCAAGACTTCAGAAAAAAAATTGCAGACCTCCACAAGTCTGGTTCATCCTTGGGAGCAATTTCCAAATGCCTGAAGGTACCACGTTCATCTGTACAAACAATAGTACGCAAGTATAAACACCATGAGCCCACGCAGCCGTCATACCGCTTAGGATGGAGATGCGTTCTGTCTCCTAGAGATGAGCGTACTTTGGTGCGAAAAGTGCAAATCAATCCCCGAACAACAACAAAGGACCTTGTGAAGATGTGGAGGAAACGGGTACAAAAGTATCTATATTCACAGTAAAACGAGTCCTATACTGACATAACATGTAAGGCCGCTCAGCAAGGAAGAAGCCACTGCTCCAAAACCGCCATAAAAAAGCCAAAGCCAGGTTTGCAACTGCACATGGGGACAAATATCTTACTTTTTGGAGAAATGTCCTCTGGTCTGATGAAACAAAATAGAACTGTTTGGCCATAATGACCATCGTTATGTTTGGAGGAAAAAGGGGGAGGCTTGCAAGCCGAGGAACACCATCCCAACCGGGAAGCACGGGGGTGGCAGCATTATGTTGTGGGGGTGCTTTGCTGCAGGAGGGATTGGTGCACATCACAAAATAGATGGCATCATGAGGGTGGAAAAGTATGTGGATATATTGAAGCAACATCTCAAGACCTCAGTCAGGAAGTTATATCTTGGTCGCAAATGGGTCTTCCAAATGGACAATAACCCCAAGCATACTTCCAAAGTTGTGGCAAAATGGCTTAAGGACAACAAAGTCAAGGTATTAGAGTGGCCATCACAAAGCCCTGACCTCAAAGAGGCCTACAAACCTGACTCAGTTACACCAGCTCTGTCAGGAGGAATGGGCCAAAATTCACCCAACTTATTGTGGGAAGCTTGTGGAAGGCTACCCAAAACGTTTGACCCAAGTTAAACAATTTAAAGGCAATGCTACCAAGTGGATGTAAACTTCTGACCCACTGGGAATGTGATGAAAGAAATAAAAGCTTAAATAAATCATTCTCTTTGCTATTATTCTGACATTTCACATTCTTAAAATAAAGTAGTGAGCCTAACTGACCTAAAACAGGGAATTTGTACTAGGATTAAATGTCAGGAATTGTGAAAAACTGAGTTTAAATGTATTTGGCTGAGGTGTATGTAAACTTCCGACTTCAACTGTATGTGGGCTCAAGGAAATTACCTTTACATTTTAACGCGGATCTTCTGCGATACAGATTAAATCCAGCCTTAAATTTCAGAGGAGTTAACAAATGCAACATTGTGTATCAAACTACACAAAAACATGATTTCACAAGAATAATAAACCAATATGTGTAGGTTATATCCAGATATACTTGTGCTCCTATTGCATCTAAGTCTTGAAATGGAATGATGAATGTCTAACTACCATTGTTGAATAAATATTTGTTTATTAATTAACGTCTGATTAATCAGTTAATCATGAAATATACAGTGCCTTTCAGAAAGTATTCACACCCATTGATTTTTTCCCACATTTTGTTGTGTTACAGCCTGCATTTAAAATGGATTAGATTGAGATTTTTTGTCACTGGACTACACACAATACCCCATAATGTCAAAGTGGAATTATGTTTTTAGAAATGTTTACAAATTAATTAAAAACAAAAAACTGAAATGTCTTGAGTCAATAAGTGGTCAACCCCTTTGCTATGGCAAGCCTAAATAAATTCTGGAGTAAAAATGTACTTAACAAGTCACATAATAAGTTGCATTGACTCACTCTGTGTGCAATAATAGTGTTTAACATGATTTTTTGAATGACTACCTCATCTCTGTTCCCCACACATACAATTATCTGTAAGCTCCCTCAGTCGAGCAGTGAAATTCAAACACAGATTCAACCACAAAGACCAGGGAGGTTTTTCAATGCCTCTCGGAAAAGGGCACCTATTGGTAGATGGGTAAAAAAAAAAAAAAAAGCAGACATTGAATATCCCTTTGAGCGTGGTGAAGTTATTAATGGTGTCTCAAGACACCCAGTCACTGTAAAGATACAGGCGTCCTTCCTAACTCAGTTGCCGGAGAGAAAGGAAACCACTCAGGGATTTCACCAATGGTGACTTTAAAACAGTTAGAGTTTAATGGCTGCGATAGGAGACAACATTGTAGTTATCTACAATACTTACCTAATTGACAGAACAGAATACAAATATTCCAAAACATGCATCCTGTTTGCAACAATTCAGGCTGTAACACAACGAAATGTGGAATAAATCAAGGGGTATGAAAACTTTCTGAAGACACTGTATAGGCTAATTTCTCAAATGAAACACAATAATTCCTTTAACAAAGTCTTAGAAAAGCTTACTTGGTGCTATAACTGCAACATAAAAGTCAAAAGGGAAGGAAAGGAGAGGCACAGTACATGTTGACAAGGCCCTGAAAAAGATGGTCATGAAACGTCACCATGCCCGTGTCCAGGGGAGGTGAGGGAGGGAAGGAGAGAGTGATAAAGCAGTGGATATGCTTTATCTGAACAGGCCCGTTGGTCGACCAGAAAAACCCATGTCCTCTTACCACATTTCGAGTGAATTTCTCAAATGAAGTTCTGCGGTCCTGAATGCCTCCATACTTAACAAAAAAAAAGACGAAAAAGAAAGGGAAAGCCAGAAAAGAAGGACAGAGCTGAAACCAAAAAGTGAAGTAATGGGAAACAAACTAAACTGTGAGGAGAGGCCCTTTGAAAAATAATAGCGAAGATAAGGATATGCTGATGTGATTATGATGAGAATTATACAGTGATACGTGACATAACACAAAACATAAGCCAAATCATAGAAAATCATGAATGAACTATCATGTTAATTATAAACTGGCTGGTTCGAAACCTGAATGCTGATTGGCTGATAGCCCTGGTATATCAGACCGTATACCAAGGGTAAGACAAAACATTTACTTTAACTGCTCTAATTACGTTGGGAACCAGTTTATAATAGCAATAAGGCACCTCGGGGGTTTGTGGTATATGGCCAATATACTACGGCAAAGGAGTGTATCCAGGCACTCCGCGTTGTGTCGTGCGTAAGAACAGCCCTTAGCCATGGTATATTGGCCATATACCACAACCCCTCAGGCCTTATTGCTTAATTACCCCATTATCACAACCATCGTTACAGTTCAGACACCTTATGAGGCATTTTCTTTGCATGTGAAAATGCTGCTACAGTAGTTATTCCTTCACTGCTGGAGGCACCAATGTCATTGTTCCAGGTCCTAGGCAGGGCAGGTCAGAGAACAGCAGTGTACACAGCCATGTTTATTCTTTGAAGACCTTACCTTTTTCTTGGCCTGTAGCAGCTCCTGGTAGGCACTGGAACGGATGAAGCGGCTGTAGGAGTCACTCTTCATCAGCTTAAAGATGTGATCCTGTCAACCACAAGGAAATGTTTCAACCACAGTGATGGTCACGTTGTAACTGTCTGTGGACACAAATGTACTCAACAGTACAGTAGCTTATCCAGCTGATATCCCAAACACACTACAGGCATAAGTCAGTAACCTGCCTATAATTACCCTACATTTCACTAACATATTACGAAAGTGTTACCTGTGCGTCCTCAAAGGCATAGCGTCCAGGGTCCTTGACGTTCTGGGTGGTCTTGTCATAACTCTTTGAGTCAACGTTGATGGCACTGGGAGCTCCAGAGGCCAGGAACTCCTGCCAGATCTCCTGAACCCGGGTCGGGACCTCCCGGATGGGCCTCTTCTTTACCTCCTGGACCGCTAGCCAGAACCTGCAGGACACAATATGGGGGCAGGGAATAACACAGTTGTATTTGGCATCATCATCATCATCATCATCATGATGTGGCCGGTGACACTTTGCTTCTTGAAAGTCCAGTATCTTGAAAACTTGACTGCTGACATTGTCACGCACTGATCTGTTTCACCTGTTCTGTGATTGTCTCCACCCCCTCCAGGTGTCGCTTATTTTCCCCAGTGTATTTATCCCTGTGTTTCCTGTCTCTCTGTGCCAGTTCGTCTTGTATGTTTAGTCAAGTCAACCAAGAGTTTTCCTTTTCTATTCTCTTTTGCTAGTCTTCCTGGTTTTGACCACTGCCTGACTCTGGACTACTTTCCCGCCTGCTTGATCATCCTGCCTGCCCTGACCTTGAATCTGCCTGCCCTTCAGTACCTATTGGACTCTGAACTGGTTTTGACCTTTTGCCTGTCCACAACCATTCTCTTGCCTACCCCTTTTTGGATTAATAAGCATTGTAAGACTCCAACCATCTGCCTCCTGTGTCTGTATCTGGGTCTCGCCTTGTGCCTTGATAGACATGAAAAACATTTTGGGACTGTATCAACAGTGGACAAATTAAAAAATACCTAAATATAATTTTGAGTGGATTTTCCCTTTAACTATAAACATGATCACTTGAACCCCTCTATGTTTGTCTTTCTCTATCACTCTTTAGGCTAATATAGGACAAGCAACATATTGTACGTGTGAATGCTTGTGCATGTCTTGTCCAGGATAAGCCATTTCCCAACATGGTTTCTTATAGGAATTTCTGGATATGTACTGCAAAGGTTTTGTCTGAAAATATTTGTCTGAAATATAAATTCAGTGCTCAGTTATGTCCTCTAATGGTGATAACATCACATCTAATTTTAGGGTAATTAATGTGACCAATTAGGTGTTAAATTCCACCTCTGACTTTGTTAGATAATAACAACACTCACTTAGTTACATTACCAGATTGACCTGAAGATTAGCTCTGGGCAAAACAGTTCAGACAAGTACCAGAAGAGGAAGTACAGGAAGCGTGAATGAAGTGCAAGGATAGGTTATGATTGTGTGTGAAAGAAAAGAAGTGAGAGTGTGTGCATGTGGGGGTGTACGTGCGTTAAATGTGTGTGTGTGTGTGTGTGTGTGTGTGTGTGTGTGTGTGTGTGTGTGTGTGTGTGTGTGTGTGTGTGTGTGTGTGTGTGTGTGTGTGTGTGTGTGTGTGTGTGTGTGTGTGTGTGTGTGTGTGTGTGTGTGTGTGTGTGCACTGTATCCCCTACCTCAGGTTCTCTGAGCTGAACTCAGACTCCAGGAACTTGAGGAACTGCTCCCTCCCCACCTGATCCTTGAGAACCTCGTTGATGCCGAACGCCCACCTCTTCACCCTCTGCTGACCTGGCTCCTTACTAGGGAGAGACTCATGCAGTCAGACATCACAGTGTACAGAGGGAAAACCTCAGTGAACAGTTAACAGTACACAGTCCATACTACACAGCTACAAACACCTTTAGCTGACATCCCTCAGGAGATGGTCTGATCCAGAGCAACTCACAAATCATTTACTGGTACCACTTACTACTTGTACCAGTGTAAATCAACACAGAATAACCACAGAGATTTAATAATAAACTTGAAAAAGACACACCTAGCCTCCAGCTCCCATACTGCGGTGTCATCTGAGATCCAGGGGTTGGAGGGGTCGGTTGACGTGATGAAGGGGTCATATTCCACATACTGCTCTGTATAGGCCAACAAACTGTGAAGAAAGACACCTTACTCTTCAGTTCAGGCAGGTAGAGTCTACAGAAAACGTGACAATGTATCGTGCGGCCTGGGGAACTCAGGATATGACTAACATCAATGCTACACAGTATTTGATCTTCGAAGATAGCAGGAAGTGATGCAGTATCTTTGCTTTAACACAATGGTGAGTAACCCAGGCAGCTGAGAATGGGAATCTCTGTTCAGTGTTACATAACAGCACAAGAAATTACAATTAGCCTTAGTGCTGATGATACACAGCAGGTATTGTTTGGGCTAAACACTTTTCAAGGTTGTCTAAGCTCTTAATTGCTGGCTACATTAGGTTTTAGAGAGTTCGTGAAGGGATTAATGGGGGGGAGAATGAAGAGACGGAGAACTTCGCTCACCTCTCAGCCACTTTGGACATTTTCAGTCGATGTCTGTCTAATTGCCCTCCCCAATAATTGATCTGGAACAACATGGGGAAACAATATTTTGTGAATTTCTGGAAACTGGTCGAACTGACAAGACAGTAACAGTGTTGCCATCTTAAATGTACATTTGGAAAGAACAGTTTCTTTCCAAACATACATTTTGCAATTCAAGAGAAACTACCCTGGAAGTCCAGCAGCTTCTACATTACCTGGTCCTGTAGCTGCTCCTCTGTGGCTGGCTTGGCCTCTGGGGCAGGGGTGTGGGTGGGGCTGTGGGTTCGCACATCATTCTGAGGCCCGTATACTGACTGAGACAGAGAGACAATCAGAACCCACCCAAAATCAAATATTTTAAAATAACAGTGTTTCAGTTGACCTGTTATTCAGAATGAATGGATTTATAGAAAAAGTCACCTTTCTTGTCTTTTGGGGATTTTTCATTCTGGAGGACTTCTTTATGTCAACTTCTGTTGTGTTTACACATCCGGGCTGGAGAGCAACAGAAATGAACAGAAGAAAAACAAGCCCTTCAGGGAGCATTCTCTGCTTCTTCCTATTGATTCCCGAGCAGCTCAGGTAGGACTGTTTAGGGAACCCAGAAAACCAGCTTCTTCTATTGCACTTTGCTACACACTCAGTCAAACATGATCTAGTAAAATATTAATGTAAAACATATTGTCTGTGCGTCCTGCATGATCAAACAAGGGGCACAATTAAGGTATCCTCCAGGACCACGGTGGCTAATTGGTTTGACGAGGCTGCTGTGAAATCAGAAAGGAACCTGATTATAATGTTCCAAGCATGCATGAATTGATCCTGTTATTTTCCAATTAAGCTCATGGAGCTGGATTTTTCCAGGGAAGCGGCTCCATTCCCTAGTGGAAGATATTACTAAGAAGGAAGTGTGTCTGAATGGATGATGAGGTCATAAAGACCCCTGGAGAGCTGCAGGTGAATACCAAATTTTTTAGGAATTGACGGTACAATAATAACATTTTGATAATACGGCAGGCAAAGAAGAAAGACAAAAAGCTCTGCCTTTACCAAGCAAAAAGTTGTACGATTATCCAAACCCCTCACATTATTCATATTAAACATTATTCACATTGAACATTATTCACATTGAATAGAGAAATAAATTGCTTCGTAGACTGAAGAAAGCACAGGTTAAGTTCTTTAACATTTACAAAAATCATAGAATAAAAAAAAATCTATGCCATGTATTTTGAATTTCTAAGATAAGATCAACGTAGGTTTTTGACAATGGATATTTCTGAGCATGGTATGCATGACAATACACAACAATATCCACAAACAGAAATACTAAGTTAGGGGCTCGATTCAATCCGTATTGCGGAAGTTCAGTGCTATAGCGCGATTGAAATTTAAAGGCAATGTTCTGCGTTCGTGGAGACTGCAATCACGGTAAATGCTACATATCTCCACTCAATCGGAAATTAACTTAACATTTCAATCGCGCTATTGCGTTGCAGTTAAGTGATACAGATTGAATCAATCCCTTACATGCTGTCAGCGAGCGTCTGCATGGCCAGGTGCTAAAATAGAAATTAGTTCTATTTGTGACGATCAACACGCTGCAGGTCCGGCCTCTCCCATCTCCTCATTGGTTTTTAGGAGCATATACCCACGTGGGTGATTGAAAGATTAACTGAGGTCCGCACTCCAGTCGGTTGTAGTAATGCACCATAGAATTGGTTGCCAAACGTCATATAAAGTCCAAAGAAGAAAAAGAAGCCTGAAGGAAGGAGGAGAGATGAGGAGAAATGAATTCGGTTTACTGTTTTATGTGTGGTTTAATTGTCGGAGTAGTGGAACTTGTGCATTTCAGTTAAAATAACAAACCAATGTTTATATCCCAGGACAAATTAGCTAGCAACGGCAAGCTAGCTAGCTAAATTGCCATAAATGGTTCATGCTTTTTGACCTGTCCCCAAATTAATATAATTGGTTTCGAGTTTGTTTTGATGTCCTGATCGCTTCTGGTGTGGGTGAACAAAATCATCGTGCACGCGATGGCGGACTGTCACGTTGGCATGAAGGATCGGGAGACAGACGCAGGAATGCGTAATATGGGTTTTTATTAAGCCCCAAATTACACGTGCCGTGTAAAGGTACAGGGACGAAGACCAAACAAACACAAAACACAGGGTAGAAACCCAAAATAAAAGAGCGAGGAGTACCTCGAATAAATAACACATGCGCACAATGATTAACACACGGGACGAGACCCGTAATCATCTGCACAATCCACAATGGCACGAAAGCCAAAATACACAGCACAGGTACTCACATGCACCAACGGACATTGTAACAATAATCGACAGCCCAATGGAATCCAAAGGGCACACTTATACAAGTACTAATCTGCCACGATCGTTTGAATGATTGGACCAAGGCGCAGCGTGCGTAGATTTCCACATAATATTTTAATGTAATAAATGAAAATCACCAAAACAAAATACATACAGAAACGAAACGTGAAGCAAATGCAGGGCTAACAGGCACTACACAAAAACAAGATCCCACAAACAACAGGTGGGAAAAGGCTGCCTAAATATGATCCCCAATCAGAGACTACGATAGACAGGTGCCTCTGATTGGGAACCATACCAGGCCAACATAGAAAACGAAAAACTAGAATGCCCACCCTAATCACACCCTGACCTGACCAAATAGAGAAATAAAAATGCTCTCTAAGGTCAGGGCGTGACATAATCAGTGGGAACAGGGGACAAGTGTGCCTAATGAAAGTTCCGGAGGGATCCGTGACACGGATGCACGCGCGCGTCCGGTTTGGCCAAACCTTGTAGCTAGGTTTTATGTTATGGAGATAGTGTAACTCTTGTAGCATGAGATTTTAAAAGCTCAATAAACTCACCACTGGTCTGTGCACATCCCAAAACGCTCTTTCTTGACTATCGAGAATTTTCCTCTCAATCTTATCTCTTTTCTTGTCAACTCTGAGGACAAAGGATACACAGGACAAGCAATTACTTTTTAGGTCTTTTCACAAAACCATATTTGGTGTAATATTCATGTTTTTTCTTTGACACTTCCCCTGCCTAAAATGTGGTGTTATTAGGAAACTGCTGAGAAATGGTAGTTAAGAGATGATGGCACATCCGTTATAATGAGTAGGAGTGTGGTGATCAACTTAACACTCATCAACACATAGTAGATTTGTTTCATTTGGAAACTTACTTTGCTTGTGCTTCTGCTTGCATAAATATGAACTCCCATTTTCTGGCAAATGCTCTCTGTAGCCTCGCTAAGCTCTCCTGAAACAACAATAACCATAAAAAATCCAAACAGTAAATCTAGCCAATTAATGATTTGTCTTATCTCATGACATGATATAATATCACAATAATAGCAACAGAACAAAAGGTTTTCACTTTGAAGATATAGGCTGATATCAGTGTTAAGGATGCTAGTGCTAACATATTTACTTGCCTAGTTAAATAAAAGTTAAATAAAAGTTAAATAAAAAAATACTAAATATTGATATAATCCTGTATCTTCATTTTTTTAGTATATTAGCACTAGCATCCTTAACACTAAACTAGGCAAGTTAAAGATGCTAGTGCTAACATACTAAAGAGATGAATATACAGGCTGATATCAATGTTAAGGATGCTAGTGCTAACACACTACAGAGACAATGACAATGAAGAGAGAAGACCTACCGCCTCGTAGTCTGCCAGCTCCAGACGAGCTTTGTTTTGCATTGTTCTTTTGCAGAGGTAAACGGCTGGGGCACAGAACACAGAGGAAGAACAAATCAATCAGAAAACAGAGAAAACTACTGTTGACCAGATGCTGTTTTACAGATAATATTTTTACTTTGCCAAACCCTTTCTGCATCAGCTGCAGTCTAGGCCACAACATTGATGTCATTCCATAACCAGAGTACCATGTGGCATGTAAAATGGTCTTAACAACATCCATCGCTGCTTTGAGGATGCAAACGGCTATCTATATGGCTGGAGGGGTTGTCGCAACTTACAAACAAATACATATATTCACACATTGAATTGAACAATTGCTTCTGCAAAGCCATTTGGGCCACAATGTACTGCATGTCAGATGCTACACAAATAAAATACATTTTGATATTATCATGTTGATGGTTACATTCAATGCTCTGTACAGCCTTCCATCGTGTAAAACTATTCACTACTGCTAAGACACACTTACCATAGTCTGTATTCTCTGGTTCCCAGCAGTTTGACGGCCAGAAGTAGGGGGTCTGGGGACAATGATTGTGAGGAGGAAATAGTGAGGGACAAGGCAGCTAAAGAACTGAGACACCTTGATCCAATAACTGATAAGAACTGAGACACCTTGATCTAAGAACTGAACTAAGAACTGAGACACCTTGATCTGATAACTGATCTAAGAACTGAGACACCTGGATCTAATAACTGATCTAAGAACTGAGACACCTTGATCTAATAACTGATCTAAGAACTGAGACACCTGGATCTAATAACTGATCTAAGAACTGAGACACCTTGATCTAATAACTGATCTAAGAACTGAGACACCTTGATCTAATAACTGATCTAAGAACTGAGACACCTTGATCTAATAACTGATCTAAGAACTGAGACACCTGGATCTAATAACTGATCTAAGAACTGAGAAAACTGGATCTAATAACTGATCTAAGAACTGAGACAGCTTGATCTAATTGACCTAAGAACTGAGACACCTTGATCAAATAACTGATCTAAGAACTGAGACACCTTGATCTAAGAACTGATCTAAGAACTGATACACCTTGATCTAAGAACTGATATGAGAACTGAGACACCTTGAGCTAAGAACTGATCAAATAACTGAGACACCTGGATCTAATAACTGATCTAAGAACTGAGGCACCTTGATCTAATTGATCTAAGAACTGAGACACCTTGATCTAATAACTGATCTAAAAACAGAGACACCTGACTTAAAATCCCTGTTATTTCTCTAGAGCGAGGCACTTTAGTTGCCTCAGTAAAACATCCAGCAATATAACTGGATTAGGTGTAAAATATAAAGCCCATAAGTCCCTGTGGATAAGCGCTCAATAAAGACATATGAATCCTAGTCCTCCTTGTGCGGTCTGATATGGATTGGATCAGATATGGTAGACAGTAGGAGTACATTATAGTACACATAAGAGCTATGCAGCCTATGAATTCACTGTACCTGAAACCTGTAGAAAGTGCCATCGTCTTTCAGTGTGAGTACATGGTCTGATATGGGGAAGAAGTAGCCGTGGGCAGCCATCAGGGTCCCCAGGTGAAGGGCCTCCACTGGACAACACAAATAAAATCCTATAATTTCCCACCACAACACACCTAATATTCCCACTGTCCCCTTTGACACACCTCACTTCCCCCCTTCACCGGGGTATGGTAAATGAGGTCAGTATAGTACCGATGGGGATGTTTACCTCATATGCCATACACTTGTCACCTCTCCTAATGTAAAATTAAACACATTCTATTTTTATCACTATTTCTCTGTATCTAGAATGTATGTAAGACTCAGCTATGCATCAATAAATTATCACTCATTCATGTTTAAAGACGTTTACTGTGAGTGCCCTTCAAGTGTATTTGCATGTGGATGTGTGTGTTTATGCATGTTGTGCTTGTGTGAGATTGTTAGTCTGCATGTTAGATGCAATGTTTTGAAGCGAAACAGCAACACACTGTAGAGATATAGTAATTACAGAAAGAGCCGGATAGTCTTCTGTAGGGAAGCTACACACAGATTGCATATATTCAAGCATTCTGAGAGTGGATTTGCACATTCATCTAAATGAATGTCTGGTTAGAGCTTCACACACAGTGGATATCAAACAGGCTTAAAGACCAATCCACTCACCCACCCAAAATAACTTTAGTCTACTCAATGTTAATATTTCTTTACTTTTAACAACTTTATGGATTGTTAGCACATAGCCCTAAATCATGCATTTATTACCACAAATTGTGGTATACCCAGAAGTATACAGCTGCTCCGTAGGCTAATCGGATTCATATCCTAAACTCAAGAGGGAAAAGGATGAGACAGGAAAATAAAAAATATTATTTCTTAAACTGGAATAGAAATTAGTGTCTGGCTTGGGAAGAGTATCCTCAAATTGTTATTCCCTAGCTAAAGTACAGCTGTCTGACTTTATGACCCCCGACTCTACTCGTATGCCCTGTAATCGTCTTTAAAATGGCTGAGCCATTAAAATGTACACTTCCTCCTAAATACCCTGCAGACTGGAGATTCTAATTAATTTGAGGTCATTTCTGTACTAGTATGTGGCTATGGGTGTATTGGTACCGTCCATTTGTGTTCTATAACATTTGTAACCAAATGTAAACTTTTCTCACAGGACCTTTGGGGCCTCCAACAAGATTCTCTCAAGCTGAAACTGTGTTTCAGTGCAATTTCCTGCTCTCGTGAGACCTTGTCAGTGACGACACAGTAAAGTGAGATTCCTCAATCAAACCCCTTGAAGTCAAGCAATCAAAAGGTTTCACTCAGAGCTCTACCCTTTTCAGTCTGAACCTGTTTCCTGCTGAGGCATAGGAGCAGGTATTTCACCCTGGCTACAGTCCTTTTGAGAGTTCTCCAGTGCTCCAGAGTCCATGCGTGGTTTATGAAGTACTATTGAGTCAGCTTTGTGTTAGAAAGTGATAAATGTGTCACTAATGCGGTGGAATCGACCCATCCACACCAACGCATGCACCAGAATGTACACACACATGAGCTCTCCTCTAAATCAGTGATAGGGGTTATGCCTATTGCCTCCCTTTGTCCGCCATTGAAAAGCTTCCCTCTGAGTGACCTGACCTAAAGTGGCGGCGTCTACTAGGCTACAGTATATACATGTCTTAAAAATCTATTGCTTTAGAAAAGCCTGCTACTGTACACTGAGGTTTTAGAGAAACAAAGTTCTCCACTATGTTACAATGATTCTAATTAGTCATTGACATGTTAAATTAATACAACATGAAAGGAACTTCTCCAGAATAAGGGTGGTATAGAGACCTTGGGACTATAATGTTTTTGTCAAAAATATGTTAGTCACATATAATTGATCTTTCGATGGTTCTTCATATGTCTATGAAGTACATTTGAAGTGATTTTATTTTTAACTTGGTGCTATAAGGTTCTATCTATCTGCAATCCAATCACAAGCCTGAACAAATATAGACGGACCAATCAGAACACGTCTTTGTCATCTCCCTCTAAGTATGGTGTAGGCTAGTCTAGCCAGCAATAATGGCACTTAAGCAAAAAAACAACACTGTCAGAAATCTTCAATTTGAGGACTTTAATGGGTTATGAGAGAAGAATTCCCTACAGAACAATTCTGAGATCTGGGATGTGAAAACTTTGATTTTCAGTATCTCAGGACTATGATTTAAACATATAGAACCTTATAGTCCCAAGGTCTTCGATATGTCACATACCGTTCAAAAGTTTGGGGTCACTTAGAAATGTCCTTGTTTTTTAAAGAAAAGCACATTTTCTGTCCATTAAAATAATATCAAATTGATCAGAAATACAGTGTAGACATTGTTAAAAACCTCTACGGACCCCCCATCCCGGATCATCCTCATCAAAAAAGCTGACTAGCATAGCCTAGCCTAGCGCCACAGGGATATCATATAATATAATTTCATGAAATCACAAGTCCAATACAGCAAATGAAAGATAAACATCTTGTGAATCCAGCCATCATTTCCGATTTTTAAAATGTTTTACAGCAAAAACACAATATATATTTATATTAGCTCACCACAATAGCCAAACACACAACGCCATGTTTTCACCACCAACATAGCTTTCACAAAGCCCACAAATAGGCCTAGAAGGCCAGCATCCCGGAGTCGCCTCTTCCCTGTTGACGTGGAGACTGGTGTTTTGCGGGTACTATTTAATGAAGCTGCCAGTTGAGGACTTGTGAGGCGTCTGTTTCTCAAACTAGACTCTCTAATCTACTTGTCCTCTTGCTCTTGCTTGTCCTCTTGGCCATTTTGAGCCTGTAATCGAACCCACAAATGCTGATGCTCAAAATACTCAACTAGTCTAAAGAATGACAGTTTTATTGCTTCTTTAATCAGGAAAACAGTTTTAAAGCTGTGCTAACATAATTTCAAAAGGGTTTTCTAATGATCAATTAGCCTTTTAAAATGATGAACTTGGATTAGCTAACACAACGTTGCCATTGGAACACAGGAGTGATGGTTGCTGATAATGGGCCTCTGTACTCTTATGTAGATATTCTATTAAAAATCTGCCGTTTCCAGCTACAATAGTCATTTACAACATTAACAATGTCTACACTGTATTTCTGATCAATTTGACAGACAAAAAAATGTGCTTTTCTTTCAAAAACAAGGACATTTCTAAGTGACCCCAAACTTTTGAACGGTAGTGTAACTGTGAATGATTCCCTGTTTCACATATCTAGTGTCACATAACAGGAGACATAATAGGACACTAATAAGCATGCATTACCTTGATCTTCAATATTCAGGTTTTTGATCATCCACTGTACAATGTCAGAACCTGGAATGGAAAACCACATACATAAATACACCCAAAGCATACTGTACAGCACCTTTTAGCCCAGTGATGTAAACTATAGACATTATTAAAGCACCTTTTAGCCCAGTGATGTAAACTATAGACATTATTAAAGCACCTTTTAGCTCAGTGATGTAAACTGTAGACATTATTAAAGGGGCAAAATGGGATTGCTACATCCATGTGTCGACTTATAGATCAATGATATGTACCCACTAATTCTTGAAGAATATAATGTATAAATGCCTCATAAGCTTAGTTCAACTGTCATACCCCATCACAACCCAAAATATAAGCTTGTTTTGCTCCATTGTTTGTAAACAATGTTATTTTAAATAAACATTGCACTCTCACCACTTAGTTAAAACTATAATTTGGATAGTATTGACGGTCAGTCCTTGCATCCGAAGCTGTATCTATGGATTTAAGAGTGGTTACATTTCTCCAGCCCCTTCCCTCATTTGTTTGCAAAACATTGGTGTTATGTTTGTTTTGTTACTGTTTGAACTCCAGATTGCCCCTTTAATACACCAGAGTCGGCCCATTAATTACATGCAAATTCCTAGCATGTGGTTGGGTAATTGGCAGTCCAACACACTATGCTTTTATTACCATTAGAAACCACCTACCTCTGTTCTCATTCATACAAATTACATGCCTGATAGTGGCTGGAACGGTCATGGCAGAACCTAATGCTAACTAATGCTAAGGACAACATGGCTAGTACATATCAGAGCCATATATTTAGAATGGATTTAAAGCCATCATTAGTGCACGTAAATAAAAATGATCTTACAAGTAAATAATCTCAACAGCCCACAATATTGAGTGCAACATCTGGCCTCAAGCCATCTTCACACCCCAGCTCAACCACTGGTTTTCACATGGCTTAGATAGGAAAGTTATTATCACTGTGTCTCTCTCTCCATCTCTCCTCTCTAGGTGTGGTGTAAGAGATGGACAGAAGGTGTTATGTGAAGAAAATGGATCAGCGGGGTCACCAAGAGATGGAGTGACTCTCCACACCTGTCTCTTTCTTCCACTGTCTCTGAGATGAGCTACTGAGGACTCGCCACGTCTTACCACAACTTCAGAAAAATAGGTGGATTGCAGTCTCAATCACGTACAAGCATTTGTTTTAAAACTGTGGTTAAACTAACGCAAAGCAGAACAGTAATGATCAAACGCTTAAATACATCTTCAGAATGTCTGATCCTTTTCTTGGCGTTGTACCTGGATTGCATTTCTTAGAACCACTTTTGCAAAACTTGAAATACAATTGTCATCAATGAATACAAAATTCCCTGTAAAGTGTTTGTTCAAAGAATATCAACACGTTGTTTTCATCAGAAGAGAAAATATTGTGACCTATGTTGGTCTTGTAGTCTTAGCTGCTGCCACTAGACCACATATAATGCTGCAGCATGGGTTTGACTCCGGCCCACTACTATTTCAGCAATTCTCTTATTATTTAAAAATATATAGGTCCAGTATCTTTTCTACATACTCTATATTTGTTTTTTTGTTGTTTATGTTTACACTGAAAGTGTGTATATGTACATTTTTTGTGTTGTAATGCACAAAACGTTTAACCCTGCCACCTAACCCTGTCACGACCCACAGTTTGGGAAGCACTGTTTGAATTAACGCTGTGTTTCTGCTTGCTGATGGAAAGTCAAAAAACCTATGAGTAGACCAGGCTATGTATTGAATACATGAACATGTATTGTGATGAGAATTGGATCCTGTACACTATGTGCTTACTTTCCATTTTCTTTTTTGAACATGAATGATATTTGATTTGATGTGTATGAAATTGTTTGGTGAAATATGCATAAAATTTGAGTATTTGCCCATAATTCTGCACATTTTAATTGTTGTATGTCCAATTGTGATCATCGACTGCAAATAAAATGTATTGATCAACTGGGATTTATTTTAAGACAGGGTTACTTTCTGTTTTGTCAGGTTAGACTCAAGATAAATGTTTGTGTTAATCTTTTTTTCATCAAAAGAGCATCTGTTGTGTTCTTTTGATGAATGTGTTTATCAAATGCATTTACTGTTTTGCAAAAGGCCACAAAGTTCGGTGTCTTGAGTACACTGTTTTGAAAATTGATAGCATTTAAAAAAAAAATTGTGTACCCTATTGAGAAAAACTGTAAGATAACAGCCAATTAGCATTAGCATATCCAGATAAGATTGATCATGGATTACCGTCATTAATACACCCAGTAAGATTCACACCTTCAGCAATGACTCACTTTCTAGGAGGTTAAAATAGTGAGATGTGTGAGGTAATCCACTACAAGGCTATTCTGAAAATAGTGTAATATTATGACAGCATGTATGCCATCGGGAAAGTATTTAGACCCATTGACTTTTACCACATTTTGTTAGGTTACAGCCTTATTCTAAAATTGATTAAATCGTTTTTTATCCTCGTCAATATACACACAATGACCCATAATGACAAAACAAAAACAGGTTTTTATACATTCTTGCAAAAAAAAAAATGTAATCATAAAAGAAATATCACATTTACATAAGTATTCAGACCCTTTACTCAGTACTTTGTTGAAGCACCTTTGACAGCGATTACAGCCTTGAGTCTTATTGGTGCTACAAGCTTGGCACACCTGTATTTGGGGGGGTTTTCCCATTCTTCTCTGCAGATCCTCTCAAGCTCTGTCAGGTTGGATGGGGAATGTCACTGCACAGCTTTTTTCAGGTCTCTCCAGAAATGTTCAATCTGGTTCATGTCCGGGCTCTGGCTGGGCCAAAGACATTCAGAGACTTTTCCCGAAGTCATTCCTGCGTTGTCTTGGCTGTGTGCTTAGGGTCGTTATTCTGTTGGAAGGTGAACCTTGGCCCTAGTCTGAGGTCCTGAGCGCTCTGGAGCAGGTTTTCATAAAGGATGTCTCTGTACTTTGCTCTGTTCATCTTTCCATTGATCCTGACTAGTCTCCCAGTCCCTGCCGCTGAAAAACATCCCCACAGCATGCTGCTGCCACCACCATGCTTCACCGTAGGGATGGTGCCAGGTTTCCTCGAGATGTGATGCTTGGCATTCAGGCCAAAGAGTTCAATCTTGGTGTTATCAGTCAGAGAATCTTGTTTCTCATGGTCTAAGATACTTTATGGGCCTTTTGGCAAACTCCAAGCGGGCTGGCATTTGCTTTTTCTGTGGAGTAGCTTCCGTCTGGCCAATACCATAAAGGCCTGATTGGTGGAGTGCTGCAGAGATGGTTGTCCTTCTGGAAGTTTCTCCCATCTCCACAGAGGAGCTCTTTCAGAGTAACCATCCCCATTGGTCACCTACCTGACCAAAGCCCTTCTCCCCCAATTGCTCAGCTTCCAAGCTCTAGGAAGAGTACTGGTGGTTCCAAACTTCTTCCATTTAAGAATGATGCAGGCCACTGTGTTCTTTGGGACCTTCAATGCTGCAGACATTTTTGGGTACCCTTCCCCAGATCTGTGCCTCGACACAATCCTGTCTCGGAGCTCTACGGGCAATTTCTTCGACCTCATGGCTTGGTTTTTGCTCTGACATGCACTGTCAACACTGGGACCTTATATAGACAGGTGGGTGCCTTTCCAAATCATGTCCATTCAATTGAATTCACCACAAGTGGACTCCAATCAAGTTTTAGAAGCATCTCAAGGATGATCAATGGAAACAGGATGCACCTTAGCTCAATTGCAAGTCTCATAGCAAAGGGTCTGAATACTTATGTAAATAAGGTATTTCTGTTTTCTGTTTTTAATATATTTGCCCAAATTTCTAAAAACCTGTTTTCGCTTTGTCATTATGGGGTGTTGTGTGTAGATTGATGAGAAAATATACATATTGATCCATTTTAGAATAAGGCTGTAGCGTAACAAAATGTGGGAAAAGTCAAGGGGTCTGAATACTTTCCGAATGCACTGTATGTATGATGCATATGTATGTATGTATGTATGATATGTATGTATGTATGTATGTATGTATGTATGTATGTATGTATGTATGAAAATACCCTAAATAAAAGGTGACATTCTGTATTGTCGCTTCATACTAACATTTTATCTTACATCCCGAACGCTTGAGTGTAGAGCTGTAGCTTCACTGTCCAAATAAATATGGAGGGGAGTGTATACGTGTCTCAATTAACACACTATTATACTGCAGCTACTACTAAATAGGGGGCATTTAATTTTTACTGAATGCTGAGCAGCACTGAATAAGACTGAACAGAACAGCTCCTCCATTCATCCTGTGGCTGTGCTGTTCATTTAGTCTTTCTATGGACATCATCTTGGCCCCAGAGTACTTTACTGTTCCAGGATCACCACTCACATTACATCAACTGTTCTGCTTGTATACGTATTCTAGGGAAGGTCGATAGTGACTTCCTGAATAATGGCAACTCAGACGAATAATGACAACCCATATCTGTTGTTATCCTGCAAAAGGAATACGCATGCTCCACTTTTGCATAAGGTATTAAAGAGAACAAAACACATTTACATTGCTATCTAGCCTTCAAGTTTCCATTGTGTTTGGTTTTGAGTGTTGTTTCTCAACCTTAGGTTCTCTTTTCAGAACTCTGCACAGCTCCCTGCAACATTATGATTCATTTTGGTATTCTGTTTCATCTCTGGTTTAGGTGTACGGGTTTCACAACCACGGACAGCTCTCCAAGTCAGTCAGAAGCCAGAAGACTTTATTAGCTATCATTACCATTTCACCGTTTCCAATATATTACAACACAAGCTTTAGGTAAGATGTTTACCTGAAAAAACACTTGGAATCTTGGATAAAAAACTTTTCACAGTGCGGATAGGAATTCCATTCTTCTCATCCTGCATGCGGGCTATTACGTCCTCCATCTGGAAGAAAAGAGAGAAGACATAATGTTAGAAATGATCAGTGGAAATATAGTCAGGAGACTGGGGAAAGTGTCCGGAAAAGGCTGCTGTTGTGAATGGCCTCTGTGACACAGCTCTGGGACGTATATTTGCAGCAGACCCACTGGGCACAGACGGCAATTCAAGGTCTATTCCACGTTGGTTAAACGTCACTTCGTTGAAATGACATGGAAACAACGTTGATTCAATCCGTGTGTGCCCAGTGGGAAGACACTTCTCATATCAATGTCAGTTCATGTTATTGGATTAGTGATAATTTAGTTTATCAACCCTAATAGCTAAGTGTCTGCCTAATATTTCCCCATCCTATGCGTCTTAAAAAAACTGGACAAAACAAGATGTCACAAAAAAGACATCAGAGAAATATAAAAGGACATTGTGATGACTGAATCACACCTTCAAGCTAAAAACTAAAGGAAATGTGACATGACAACCTGGGTAAAAACAGACATGCCACAGAAAGGCAGATCTGCATCGCAACTCTCCAGGATTGGAGCATTGCTCTGCGCTATGGCTCAGCTGCCCTGGCGGAAGGCCCTATTTCCAGAAACAGACAGGACAGAGTGAAGTGAAGCGTGGCCCGGATTCGTCAGCCTTCACGGATGGATGCCAAAAGATATCCCAAAGTAGCCCTCTGGCATAAATAAATACAATGTAAGAATGTGACACACACACACATATACACACACATAAACACACACACACACACAGACACAATGCAATGCCTGCTGTTCTATTTCTACTCTATAGACTTCAATGTACGTCCCATATACTGTATCATATTGGATAAATAATTGGTAACCATTAAGGTTTGTTGGTTAGTGTTGGTTACAAAAGCAAATTTTCAAGCCTCGTTGATTGCATTTAGTTAATTTGACTGGCTGCCCTGCGCCTCATCAACTTCCCCCCTCAGTCTGTACAGTATCTTGACAACTACACTCCGTAAATATTTTCTTCGGGCAGCTGTCCTCTGGAAGGGATTTTCATAGACTGTATCTGTGAAAGGAACTGCAGGACCACATTGTCTGATGCAAAAGTTGAGGGATATTTCTTACAAATACATGGGCCTCAGACTGAAAATAACAAACACAATAAGAAGGCCTCCTTGCGGAGACACCTTCACTCATGTTCTCCCAGGCCCAGAACCCAGGAGACCTGCAGCCCCACTCCATAGCACTCTACTATAAACCATTCCCACTGGTCACAGGTACAGCTCGTCACCTGTGATGAGGGATAGAGGGAGGAGAGAGAGGGAACAAAGACAGAACAAATGATAGCACAACATAATAACATGACATCTCCTATTCATTCACATACTGAAGAATAATGGATCAAGGTGTAATGATGAAAGTATGCATATATGTCACAACCTGATCTGTTTCACCTGTCTTTGTGATTGTCTCCACCTCCCTCCAGGTGTCGCCCATCTTCCCCATTATCCTCTGTGTATTTATACCTGTGTTCTCTGTTTGTCTGTTGCCAGTTCGTCTTGTTTGTGAAGTCAACCAGCGTTTGTCCTGTCAGCTCCTGCTTTTCCCCAGTCTCTCTTTTCTCATCCTCCTGGTTTTTGACCCCTGCCTGTCCTGACCCTGTACCCGCCCGCCTGACCACTCTGCCTGCCCCTGCCCCTTACCCTGAGCCTGCCTGCCGTCCTGTACCTTTGCCCCACCTCTGGATTACTGACCTCTGCCTGACCTGACCCTGAGTCTACCTGCCTTCCTGTACCTTTGACCCTGTTGCTCTAATAAACATTGTTACTTCGACACGGTCTGCACCTGGGTCTTACCTTGATTCCTGATACATATAACTGTACATTTATGAAATATGGATTATGATACTGATTTATCTACTGACCAATAGAATAAAGGGTAAATACATAACAATAAATATTCATACCTCCACTCTGTCATATTCAGCCCCCCTTCTAGATATAGATGGCAGGCACCCCCTGAAGGCCTCCCTTCACAGCAACATTACCAGAATGTTATTCTTACAGTGGTCATTTGCAAAAATGCTGTTGCTGAGTACCTGAAACTGCCATGTCTCAGTTACCATTACCTAAGCATTGGATCTTTGTACAATAGTCTAAAATAGAGGTACTTACTGAGAAATGGTGTTCAATCATCAGATATGTCCAATGGCGGTCATACAGCCTATTGGATGACTCTCATTCATATTCCATTCACCCAGTTCAATGTAACAGCGATAGGTTTAGGCTACTACATGATACTCTAATTTTCCCTATACCCATCATGAGGTTGCTATAACCTAAATGAAAGTTTACAACGCAGGTGCACACAGGTCGAGAGACAAATTTGAGGTGACAGACAGTGACATTCAATACCGCCTTGCACACTTTTGCCTGCATCTAGCTGATATAGGGTGTAATCATGAGTCCAACAGTTGCAAACAAGAGTTTCTACTGGACAAATGTATACCCGTTTTGTTCCATTTGCTTCCGTTTAGATACATTTATCAACAGAATCGGCGGAATGAATACACCCCTGCTCATGCATAGACAGAGTTCACTCTCATAACAGCCACGTTGTATTCCTTCTCTTCCCTTCGCTTGTGGACTTCAATGCACAACAACTCAGCTGTATGTGACCAGGTGAAAAAACCTGTACAAGCCAAACCTCTGCAAAGCCTACATTGTTGTCACCATATTAGCTAAAGTAACGTCAAAGTCAGCAGAGCTAATAGAACTAACGCGTTAGTAAAACCGCTACAATCATACAGTAGCGTTAGTGTACAGTCAGTAAGCAGTTACATCACCCGGTGGCAATAAATTAGTAAAACCAAAAGCTTACCTTGACTTGGAAGAGTTCCAGTGTTGTGTTGGATAGTTATAGCCAGCTAGCTAACATAGCATCCCCTCTGTTTGAGCAGGGTGTTACAGTAGGATAAACTAGCTAGCTGCACTTTTTAAATGTTTACCATTTTAATTTTTATGAAATTCACTGAGGAAGATTGTCCTACCCTTCCTCCTCTGAGGAGCCTCCACTGAAGGCGATGATTTCATTTTAAGTCACAATGGACTGTTTTGTTGTCCTAAGTATTTGATGACAATAACACATAATTGCAATTGCTGGACACAGTAGCACAGCAACCTAGGATGTACCAACGTCTCAACTGAAATAGAATATGGAACAGAGTAGAGCAGACTCCTCTGTAAACAATAATAGTAAATACAACTGCATCAAATATAGATATGTAAACACACAAGGCCTTATTAAAATCAATTCACCAGGGCAACCAAGACATGCACGTCACAACTATTTTGAGAAAATGGAGAATCTTACGAAAATAGCTTGCCTTATTTCAAGTACCCTGAAGCCAAAACCTATTGAGTAATTGGCTTGTAATAGACTGAAAGAACACAGGTATAGAGTATAAAGAGTATGGGGTTACAGAGATGCCTATCTAACGTGTATGTCCTCCCTCCTCAACGGGTGCAACTGCTGCCAGACAGACAGAGGATCGAACGCCGTGCTGAACAGCTCTCATCAGATCATTCTGAGCAAGTCTCTAACAAAGCACTGTCACTATGACAACAGAGATCCTTAGGTAAAAGACAGCTGCTACCAGTATTCACAATGCCAATAGATTATCCATACAGTAGCTAAATGACAGCAGGCACATTGAGAAATGAAACTTCCTGACACCTTTTTAGAACTTAGTTACATGATTCACTGAGCTAATCGGCAGGATAACAGAGTGATGATCGATACTTCACACTGTCTCTCCCTCCCACTGAAAATGTTTTCCTGAGTACATATCATGAAGAAGAAGAGTGTTTCTCTCTTGTACTGAATGCCTAGAACTACATCTTGCTGCCTTTCTACAGAGAATTGCCTGTTTTCTGAACACAAGTATGTAAATATGAAATGACTAACAAAAGCTCCAAATATAATAAAGGCTACCATTTTGCTATTCCAACTACAGATGTAGAATATTAATTTGATCACTCTTTTGTTGCTTAGAAATGCAAACTTGTTGTATTTGAGTTTTAAAAAGGCTTCTAAAGTTTGTAATTTCCACTTTGAAATTTCAGACTTGATTTGCCCTAATGAAAAATATATCAACCCCTACAAAAATGCCCCTTAGTTATAATCCACATAATAATTTACATTTCCTGTTTTTACAGTATCATTTCCCTGTTGTAGCAAACTGGCTCAAATGAAGATCCTACATCTGTAGTGTATAATGTGTCTCAGAATTTTCAGGGTGCACCAATGAGCATTTGAGACAAAAGAACAAACATTCACTTTTTAATGAAGCACTAGACTTTTTACTCTGCTTCATACATCTACTCACTTGAACTGCTCGCTACCAGGAAAAGAGAGAGAAAGGAAAGAGTAGGTTTCTTTTACAGCATCACCAGCATGGAAGTGGGACAATCATGGAGGAGCTTTTCATTTCCTTACTGTGGGCCTGCTGCTCCTGTAGGGCTTTACAGAAGCTTCATGAATTGCCCGTTTAACGACAATTGCCTATTGTGGCAGGTTTGTGTTATCTTGTAAACATTTGCGTTTTATGCCGTAGCACCATGATTGCAGATTTTGAATGAAAGCTGTGCATTAGGATTCTGTGTATTATGGGGCTTTAAGAACTGCTTATCCCGAGGGGAATGGAATTATCCAGCTAGTGTTATCTGAGGCGGACACAAGTGTAGATTTTTACACAGTTATAGTTACCCTACACACTTCTATCACAGTGTTCTAGAAAGGCATGTCACACATATAGTACAATAAATACACCACACATTATGGAGCATACAGGCAGATTTAATGCAGATTTGACTGAGAGTTGGTCATGGACACTTCCTCTTTCCATTCCATTTTTAAATCATCCACTACACTTAGAAACAGAGAATTGCTCACAGTCCTCGGGCATGATTTGTGACGTTTTGAGTTAAAAAACAGTTATGTCGACAAGCAAATAAGAAACACAGTGTTGAACAGTGTGATGCGTTTGCATAATATGGACTCATTCCAAAAACACAATGTTCTCATTGTGCCTTAGGCAAAAACAGAACATAGGCTTGTTTGAGATCCTCATTCAAATGTACATGCCATATATGAACAGATCTAGAGAATAGAGTCAAATATGAATAGATCAAATCTCTGACTTGGTGGCTTTATCAGCTAAATCCATCCAAGACTGGTCCCTTGTTAATAAAAAAAATTGCATTCAAGCTCATATAGTGTAAATTATATGGCAAAATAAATTATTAATTTACTAGCCAATGTGTGCTGACCTAAGATATTAAAATGGTCTTTATTCATAAGATACCTTTCTAGATTCAATTCCCCACGTTTTAGTAACCATTTTCACCTCATTTCAACAGGATAATTAACTTGCAAACATATCAGGCTTAAAACTCATCCTTCTCATAGAGAAGCGTCAAACATAGTGATATGAGCTTACTGTTTGAGAGAGAAGCATCATCAAAAACCCCAAATGATAAATTATTGAAAAATAGAAAACCAATCAACTACTTTGATCATCATATTTGCATACCCTGCATGTGTCACAATAATATTCTGTATGTCTATCAATCGACCGATGAGCTTCTTTCAGCATATTCCATAATGCCACTCAGTGTCCAATTTTTCAAAATATGAAGTGAATAGAAATATATGACATGTCATAACGTCCCAATGCTATAACGGACATCTTCAGATTTAATATCAATTACATTTTACACATGAAGCTGTCATCATAAAATGTCCGTTATATTCACTCTGCATGGCCCATAGCCTACTGTTTCATCATCTAACCTGGGTATTCTGAGTGAAGTATCTGGTTACACAGATATTGATATTGCTCTGCCTCTGCAGCTAATAAAGATAAAAAAGCAATGATGCCAAGTGCCAAAAATACACTACTGCCTCTCCATGAAAAACTCCCCCACCCACCCCCCAATCCCCCTCCCCCATAAACTGGCACAGTGGAATATTAACACATGGCAGACAGACATTCAAATGGCCATTACCTTCAGGACAGGAGGGAGAAGTTATTGACCTCCTAGAGCCAAGGTTAGTGCAAGAATGACGTGAATTTTAAGTACCACTCTCTGTCTATGTCTCTTTGTTACTAAGGCAACATCGGAAGACGTAGTACTGCAACGACATCACAGTTTGCCAGTCGTTAACAGGAGACGGAGGGAGTGGGAGGATACTTAGGTCCTGTGAAGGAGAGCCCCTGTACCAGGAAAACTGGGAGGAGAAGGGAGTTTGGTTTTGTAACTGGAACTGTAAACACATGACTGGCAGTATATGGTTCTCTCTCTTCCTCCCTTTCGTAGGTACTAGTAAACCTGGAGCACAGTCATGCTGAAGAGGCTGCATTCTGGCTCACAGCAGGACGGGGCTAGAGAACATGAAGAGCAGATGCCTGAGTACAAATGGTGCCCGGATAAGAGACGCTCAGCCATGCAAATGAGAGGCTCACTTCCAGAGGCTTCTGTTTTGTCACACCAATTCAGGGAACTATCCATTTGTAGAAGAGTTATGCCACAACAGACATGAGGAAGAACAAGCAACATTCGCCCACATCAGTAAACGATATCATTATCATAACGTCATTGTCATTGTATTTTCCCTTTGAAGACACTGTAATGGACCATAAAATGAATAGTACATTCTAACCCAGTGGGCACAGCAATTCATCTAACCCAGTTTGCACAGCAATTCAAATCTTCTTTTGTCTCTTTTTGTAACTCTCCCTCATTCGACACAGCGTTTCCCCTCTGGCCCCTAAAAAGTGCCATTTGAATTGACAACATGAACTTACACAACATCCTGAAGTGGACAGAAAATGAGCGAAAGAGCGACATGTCTGAACGTTCTACCCCAGTTCACAGTTAATAATATACAGGTGTGATTTCTAAGAGGGTTTTGACGATAGCGTTCTCACTCTGTATTCAATTTAGATTGTGTTCCAGATGGTTGCCGACGGAGACACCAACGTTCCTATTCTGCTTCAAAGAATTCTTTTGGCAGCTTTACACACAGCTCAGATGCTCATACATACCCCACAAGCCATGCCACCATGGGTTTCTTCACAGTCCCCAAGTCTAGAACAGACTCTGGGAATTGCACAGTACTACATAGAGCCATGACTACATGGAACTCAAGTGAGCAGTAAAATCAGATTTTGCACACGCACACATTGTAATGTTGTTGTATTGTAGTATTATCCATTTGATATCGTACGTTTGTAATAAGAGAGTAATAATGTAATGAAGTAGTGTATGATGTATTGTTTTATTGATGATGTGGGCTATTGTGTTTTTGTTGTGATATAATTGTTTTAATCCTGTTTGTACCCCAGGAAGAGTGCCTTGGCAGCAGCTAATAGGGATCCTAATAAATACAAATAAAAAAATATACCAAGGCCTGTACTCTTCTACAGTCAATCACCCATCGCTTTGAATTTTCAAACCAGTGAATTTTCATCAAAGGCAAGCGTTTGGAACATGCTGCCCCCATTTCTCCTACGTGTGAGCTTTCAGGGAGGGAGAGAGAGAGAGAGAGAGAGAGAGAGAGAGAGAGAGAGAGAGAGAGAGAGAGAGAGAGAGAGAGAGAGAGAGAGAGAGAGAGAGAGAGGGAGAGGGAGAGGGAGAGGGAGAGGGAGAGAAAGAGAAAGAGAAAGAGAGAGAGAGAGAGAGGATTGTGACTCCCTGGGGCTACTGTACCAGGCTCACAGGATGTGGTTGATCGAAGCTGGAGTCCAGAGGGAATAAGCAAAATGTCAGGATACCTACAGGGGAATGTTGAATTCTCTCTCCCCCCACACCCCTCCCCAGGGAGAATCCTGCCATTCCCTATCCCTGTATTGGAAGCTGAGCTGTGAATCATGGATGTGAGGTAGGCCTGCTGCCTGGAAAAACGGCAGCATTTATCCTCGTTTGACATTTTGTCTGATTAACAGGCGAGATATTCCTGGCAGGAGTTTTATGCCAGGTTGCTTTCTCATTTATTTGCTGGTTTCTTTACCCCCCACCATTATAATACACCTCCCTGTATTTCTATCTCAGATAGACATGAAAACATGAAATGACCCCGGGATTCGACAGAACATCGCTCAGAGATGCACAAATACAATACAACATTCAAAATGGGTGAATATTTCCATTAAAGGGCACTTCATTGAATTTAACAGGCTAATTGGTGCATAATTTGAAGAGTTCATTTCCAAAACGCTACATCCACCAATTTTTCACATTTCTGTTTTTTCACCAGAAATTATTGCTTATGGGTGGGTACCTTCATGTGTGTGTGTAGAATATTACTGTTTTCCGATTTTTTATTAATCTATTTTAGTTGTGTATTAAAATGTGTTTTTTTTACAAAACTATATTTCCATAGATTTTTTTTATTATTTGTAATTTTTATTTATAGTTTTTACTTAATTTGTTTTGTATATATATCTTTTTGGGGGGATTATACCCCTTTTTCTCCCCAATTTCGTGGTATCCTCAATTTGCTGATCCTCAACACTGAGGATGCATTCTCAGCCCTCTCCTGTACTCCCTGTTCACCCACGACTGTGTGGCCATGCACGCCTCCAACTCAATCATCAAGTTTGCAGACGACACTACAGTGGTAGGCTTGATTACTAACAACGACGAGACGGCCTACAGGTGAGGGCCCTCGGAGTGTGGTGTCAGGAAAATAACCTCTCACTCAACGTCAGCAAAACAAAGGAGATAATCGTGGACTTCAGGAAACAGCAGAGGGAACACCCCCCTATCCACATCGACGGGACAGTAGTGGAGAAGGTGGAAAGTTCTAAGTTCCTCAGCGTACACATCAAGGACAAACTGAAATGGTCCACCAACACAGACAGCGTGGGGAAGAAGGTCCTCAAAAACTTCTACAGATGCAAAATCAAGAGTATCTTGTCGGGCTGTATCACCGCCTGGTACAGCAACTGCACCGCCCTCAACTGCAAGGCTCTCTAGAGGGTGGTGCGGTCTGCACAACGCATCATCGGGGGCAAACTACCTGCCCTCCAGGACACCTACAGCACCCGATGCCACAGGAAGGCCAAAAAGATCATCAAGGACAACAACCACCTGAGCCACTGCCTGTTCACCCCGTTATCATCCAGAACGCGAGATCAGTACAGGTGCATCAAAGCTGGGACCGAGAGACTGAAAAACAGCTTCTATCTCAAGGCCATCAGACTGTTATACAGCCATCACTAACATAGAGAGGCTGCTGCCAACATACAGACTCAAATCACTGGCCACTTTAATAAATGAATTAAATAATGGTATCACTAGTCACTATAAATAATGCTACTTTAATAATGTTTACATATCCTACAATACTCATCTCATATGTATATACTGTATTTTATACCATCTATTGCATCTTGCCTATGCTGCACAGCCATCGCGCACCCATATATTTATATGTACATATTCTTATTCCATCCCCTTACATTGTGTGTATACGTTAGTCGTTGTGAATTTTAAGATTACTTGTTAGATATTACTGCATTGCTGGACTGGAAGCACAAGCATTTCGCTACACTCGCATTAACATTGCTAATCATGTGTATGTGACCAATAAAAATGTATTTGATGTGTTACAGTCCTGTCCCATCGCTGCAACTCCCGTATGGACTCGGGAGAGGCGAAGGTCGAGAGCTGTGCGTCCACTGAAACCCAACCCAGCACTGCTTCTTGACACAACGCCCGCTTAACCCGGAAGCCAGCTGCACCAATGTGTCGGAGGAAGCACCATACACCTGGCGATAGAGTCAGCGTGCATCGCGCCCGGCTTGCCACAGGAGTCGCTAGTGCGCGATGGGACAGGAACGTCCCTACCGGCCAAAACCTGCCCTAACTCGGACAACGCTGGGCCAATTGTGCGCCGCCCCATGGGTCTCCCGGTCGCGGCCGGCTGCGACAGAGTCTGGACTCGAACCAGGTTCACTAGTGGCACAGCTAGCACTGCGAAGCAGTGCCTTAGACCACTGCACCACTCAGGAGATATATCCATTGTTTAGCTGGAATGAAATGTTCGTATCCTGTATATTTGACTGTGATATGTGGTTGTCTGTCCTAGCTATCTTAAGATCAATGCACTAACTGCAAATTACTAAAATGTCAAATGTAAATGTTTTACATACAGTACAGATCTCATATTACTCTATTGATTCATTTTTTAAAACATGTTTTTAAATATTAATGTCACAAATTTATAATTTGAACAGTTCTTTATGAAAAATGTAGTTATTTAGCGGATATATAGCATTTTGCAAACAATTATGATTATTTGTCTCTGAAATTAAACCATCAAGTGATAGATTTCAAACAAATACATGTCTGTCACTGAACCACCCGCTGCCATTGTTAGATACTGAAAAAACACACCAATCTCTTTCATACATTCTTTAAACAATAAAAGCTAATTTACCAACATTTCTGAAAATGGATATATAGCGTTTTGGAAATAAACTCTTAATTTCTACTTAAAATATCAAAGGGACACAAAAGGCCCTCATTTGGTGGAACGACCCTGATACTGCTGTTTCAGTTACTCTCCCAATAATCCATTTTGATGTTTATAATGCTGGCTTTGCAGCCATTGATCCATTGTAACTGTTTCTATTGCTAAGTCTGCCTTTACAACCACTGCCGGTATGTCCAATGCTGTCTCTGTTGTATCTCTATGTTCCCGGTTGTTCTTTCTGTTTCTATTCCTTTGCTGTCTCTAAGGTGTCTGTTGATGGGTCTATGGTTTCTAATGCTGAGTCTAGGCTCTCTGTTGTTGTTTCTGCTGTTTGGACGGCTGTCTCTCTGGCTGATAGTGGGATAGAGATCCTGGGGCAAGGCCTCTCTCTCTCGCTGTGTCTCTCAGTGGGCGGACGGTGGGCGAAATGACTAAGCCAAGGTTGGTCGTGTGCTGGAACAAATTCCACTGAGAGCGTATAACGCTGCCCACCTACTGTGGTTTCATCACTCAAACAGCCTGCTGAAAATTAATAAATAAAGTAAAAAATAAAAGATGCATAATCATTTTCTGCAGTGTCTAACTGAGCTGGCTGAGCTGCACTGTTGACAATTCAGCCACAGGAGATACTGATGATAAAGAAATCAGAGACTAAAACTACATGACATGACCATGACCATGTTTATGAGGGTATTCACAAAACAAATACATACAGTTAACCCTGGTCTGTAAATGTATTTTCTATTATTGTTACTACTGTATGCGTTCATCTATCTTGTATTCTATGAGCGCGCAATCTATTAATCAAATCCAGTTTTATAATGATGTGATGTAGCAGCACGGGGCATTACGTCCATATACACCAACCACAGTGCATCCTGGGGGTTAGCATCTGCTGATTAGCTATGACACAGCGGGGGGAGTTCATCAAACTTCAACCCAGTTTAAAGATTCAGAGATGGATGCATTTTAACAGTTACTGATCATGTGAAACAAGGAAATGTACCACAGCAGTAAGTTTTAATAAGTATGGCTCCACCCAAATTGGGGTAAGTACTGTACGTAACTACAGTCTAAATAGTCTGGGTACACATCTAGAGCTTGGGACTATAAGGTTCTATCTGCAAAAAGATGATTCTGAGATCATTGGCTTTAACGTTCTGAACCCTCATTGATTTGAATGGTGTCAGCAATTTTTATCTTGTATTCTTTTGAACTTAACAACATGAATTGGGGTATATCGGTAGAGAACATTGAACAGAACATGGCTTGGTCAATAACTCATTTTTTACATGAATGCAGATAGAACCTTATAGTCCCAAGTCCTCAACATGTGAAGTGTCTCATCTGTGGACAAAAAAGACAAGGAAGGAGATGGAGGGAGGTTGTGGAGGAAAACACAGATGCATTTGGGAGTGGAGGGAGAGGGGGGGGTGGCTTCTATTTTTAGGTCCTGATAACATGAGAGAGAGAGAGAGAGAGAGAGAGAGAGAGAGAGAGAGAGAGAGAGAGAGAGAGCGAGAGAGAGAGAGAGAGAGAGAGAGAGAGAGAGAGAAGAGCATCTCTAGCCCAGCCAAGCCCCTCATTTGCACGTGCAACAGACGCTCGGGAACGCTCTGTCTCCCAAATACCAATGAGTTGGAAGCAGCTGGATCCTAACGGGCATTCCAGGCCACATCCCTGTCTCTGGAGCAGAGAGGGACTGAGAGTCAGATGGGACAGACACACAGCCAATAACCTTAGACTGACAGGCAAAATAATGCTAAAATTGTATAGAGATCATAAGCGTTTTGATACACACTATTGATACATCTATACTGAACATTCACATACTTGCTAGAGGGCTTGTGATGGTCTGTTGGAGAGCAGGTTGCATCAATAACATCCTTCCAGTTATTCATTTGACACACTCATGAAAGGACAAAGGAGAAGCAAGATAGCTGAAAGAATCCAAATCAATCTACAAATGCGGTATCTTAATAAAGATCCTCAAATTAAGATCCTACATTTGTAAAGTAAGGCACAAAAAATAGCTTACCGTCTCCTAATGCACTGCTTAAGAATCAACCTTGTTTTTACTCTGCAAGGTTTGCATGCTTCCATCAGCTCCCGCTGGCACTGTACTGAGAGGATAATACATGATCTACCGGTTATGTCTGGCACAGGGGGAAATACATATGTAGGATCTTAATTTGAGCCAGTTTGCTACAGCAGAAAAATTATTCTGCACCAACAGGAAATGTGAATTATGTGGATTATATTTAATTAACATTTTTGTAGAGGTTGATACATTTTTCGTAAGGGAAAATCAAGCCTTTTTAAACCTCAAATACACTTTGATGTTTAGAAAGTTCTCCTGCAACAGGGTGATCAAATTAAGATCCTACATCTGTATAGGCTTTGTAAAGTCTGGGGCCTCTGTAGAGGCTTAACAAGAAGATGGAGAAGCCTGTTAGCCACGTCCAACAGGAGGACACAAAGTCAACCTGAGACACACAGGAAGCCCAGACAGAGGATTGTACATCTGATTTATATGGCATTGTACAAGGCAGCTCGGTAAGACATGGCCCCTTGTCTCAAACTGAAGGATTGCTGACAGGGTTCTGTCTTTCTCTTCTCCTCTATCTTGGAGAACTGTTTAATTGGTTGTTCATCAGCTTGGTTACAGCTTGGCTGTTATTTTTAAGTGTTTATGTGGGAAACTGGGAAATCATTGCATGCACTTCTGGGCGCAGGCAAGCACACACACACATACACACATACTGTACACACACACACAAACCCTGACACATTCCTCACACCCTCAGCTAGCCAGAGATCTGTTGGACACCCTGTTGAAGTGTTGGAGATAATAGCGTTTGACTGAGTGCTGGTTGTCATGGGAATGCAACCATCAGTAATCCCAGTGGAGCGTGGGGCTGAGTGAAAAAGCACAACTTTTCCAGACACTGTTATTGTCCACAGGAATGTCACTTTCCAATTAGTAGATAACCAAAGCAGGGAGACTGAAACATTCTGTGAGAAAAATAATGACAAGAAGAATGACTTGCGTTTTCCTATGGCGGGTACATCTTGAAAACATCCTGGAGCATTTCTGCAACTGTTTAACCATCCTGAATGTAGTCTCTTTCATAGCTTCAGGAGAATTTCCAGGGATTTGGACAGAGTTGCACACTACCAATTAATTTAACTAGGGAGGCTTTAATTAATTGCACCATGTTAAATTAATGAAAAGTAAGAAAAGTAATTTTGATACCAATTATAATGGTTAATTTTTAACAGAGATGGAAGATTCATTTATCAAATGAATACATAGACTGGATAATGAAAATCCCAATATAAATACAAGTTTATCAAAGTAGCTGGCTTTTGTAGTAGTAGTAAAGTAGTTGCCTTTTGTAATACTAATATTGTCATCATTATCAATATCAAAATCATGGTACATATAAGGACAGGAAAACACACAAATACTATTACAGCAAGACATTCTATGGGTGACCAGAGACAACGCAGAGGCACAGAGAGCCAAGATGGAGACTGGTGAGGTGAGCTAGGGCTGTGGCTGCCAAGCTGAACTAATGGCATGAAGCAGTGAGCTGGGTTGCAGGTGGAGACAACTCGATGAGCTGTGACCGCTGGTCCATGACTAATGTGACTCCATATTGAGGTCACAAATAAGCACTGAAATATGTATGGTAATTAGTAATGTAATTATCATAGGCATGATGCAATACAGTATTTATTTTAATTTGACTGTTAGTTATTACAAACCTTGTTTGGTTGGAGGACTGACTTGTTCCAAAAATACATCATCATAGAACAGAATCAAGACAATCCCCTCGAATAACAGAGAGTTTTGATGTGACTGCAACATAACATGCTTATTTAGAGTGTTCCTACCAAAAAAGCTGTGAATCATGGGTGAATCAACATTTCATATGGGAGGAAAAATAATTATGCTACGCAGCACCTCAATGCATTCTCTCTCTCGTTCTCTCTTTCGCACTCTTTCTCTGTCTCGCTCCCTCTTTGTCTCTCTCTCTCTCTGGACTTCAAAGGAGAGAGAGAGAGGGATGGTTTGCTGGCAGGACTCCATACTGGGTTGGGGGAGTAGAGAGAGAGTGAAAGAGAGAGTGGAAGAGAGAGAGAGAGAGGGAGAGAGAAAGGAGAGAAAGCAGAGAGAAGAGATGAGGTGGTAGCAGACAGAGGAGAGCGAGTGAAATAAATAAAAGGAAGAACATTGCGAGAGAGAAGAAGCAGGATGGACACACCGACACATCTGAGATCTAAGGGGAAAGCAGAGAGACACAGTTAAGCCAATCCGTCAGTTTTTCTCCCTGCAGTCGTTAAGAGCTGACCATCTCTGAGCTCATTAAGCTCATCAGTGGTGTGGCCAGACCCTGCTAATCTGCCATTAGATGGAGAGTTGTAATTAAATGAATCAGACAGACAGACAAGGCCTACGAGACCCTGAGTCAGCTATTCCTTTAATACCTAGACGTCCTCAGCCCCTTGTATAATACAGAAGAAAATACAGTTTAGTATGACTATAGTGCTAGCCAACAACGGTTAGGCTTTTCACAGGAGAGAGAGGAGAGATGGCCAAATGTGTGGACACTCCCACTGCCATACCATGCCAGCAAGGGAAGTAATCTAGATGTACAGGCCATTCTGTATTTGGTGCGTCAGTAATATGCAACAGTCTGCCAAGGAATAACGATACATATTTAACCAATACTTTCATCATCTACTGATAGTGGTCTGTAATGTCCTACTTTTGGAGTAACATTTGGCATAGACTATAAAGACAAACGCGAGCTGTTCCATTTTCATAGACAGCAGGAGATATAATTTCTGGGATTGATGTCATACAGACATAGCATCTTCATTTGAGCCAGTTTTCTACAGCATAAAAATAATCCTGCAGCAACAGGATATGTGAACTATTATGTGGATTATAATTCATGGTCATTTTTGTAGGGGTTGATACATTTTTCACAAGGGAAAATCAAGTCTGAAATTTCAAAGTGGAAATTACAAACTTCAGAAGCCTTTTTAAACCTCAAATACACTTTGATGTTTAGAAAGTTCTCCAGCAACGGGTTGATCAAATTAAGATCCTACATCTGTATAGGCTTTGTAAAGTCTGGGGCTTAACAAGAGGATGGAGACGCCTGTCAGACACATCCAACAGGAAGACACAGTCGACCTGAGACACACAGGAAGGCCAGATATTGCAGGAAAGTTCTCTTGCAACAGGGTGATCAAATTAAGATCCTACATCTGTATGAGTCCTTGCCTTATGTGCAATAGTGGAAAAACACCAAGACAGAAATGCCTACGCAATCCAGCAATCCAACATCAAACTCACTATTTCCTTGTGAAATATATTTTCATCCCTTTTGAACTAGAGGTTGTATGTTTTCATATACACCCACATGAAAACATACTACAGTTTACTATAAAACACTACAGTACTTACTTAATAACTCATACTGTTGAATACTATACTACTATACTATTGTTTAACTTGGGTAGTATACCTCGATCATGTGTAGTACTTACTATAGAATGGTGTAATATACTGTAAAATACTATAATAAATACTACAGTATACTAAAAAAGGCAAACACACTACAGTATACAGTAGACCATATATTGTGTTCCCTACAGGTTATAGAAAAGAGCAGAAGCTCTGAAATATCCGTTCAGACCTCAGTACTATCTACCTACAGGTTATAGAAAATTTGCTCTTTTAGCATTTTGTCCAGGAGGCTTCCTCAAGGCCAAAGCCTCCACTGCTATGGAGATAATAAAAGAAAAGATAATAAAACAATAACACTGTTGTAAATACTACAGTAATGTCCACAAAAACACTACAGTAATTACTATAGTACAGTTGAAGTTGGAAGTTTACATACACCTTAACCAAATACATTTAAACTCAGTTTTTCTCAATTCCTGACATTTAATCCTAGTAAACATTCCCTGTCTTAGGTCAGTTAGGATCCCCACTTTATTTTAAGAATGTGTAATGTCAGAATAATAGTTGAGAGAATTATTTCTTTCAGCTTTTATTTCTTTCATCACATTCCCAGTGGGTCAGAAGTTTACATACACTCACTTAGTATTTGGTAGCATTGCCTTTAAATTGTTTAACTTGGGTCAAATGTTTCAGATAGCCTTTCACAAGCTTCCCACAATAAGTTGGGTGCATTTTGGCCCATTCCTCCTGAAAGAGCTGGTGTAACTGAGTCAGGTTTGTAGGCCTCCTTGCTCGCACAAGCTTTTTCAGTTCTGCCTACAAATGTTCTATGGGATTCAGGTCAGGGCTTTGTGATGGCCACTCCAATACTTTGACTTTGTTGTCCTTAAGCCATTTTGCCACAACTTTCGAAGTATGCTTGGGGTCATTGTCCATTTGGAAGACCCATTTGCGACCAAGCTTTAACTTCCTGACTGATGTCTTGAGATGTTGCTTCAATATATCCACATAATCTTCCTGCCTCATGATGCCATCTATTTTGTGAAGTGCACCAGTCCCTCCTGCAGCAAAGCACCCCCACAACATGATGCTGCCACCCCCGAGCTTCACGGTTGGGATGGTGTTCTTCGGCTTGCAAGCCTCCCCCTTTTTCATCCAAACATAACGATGGTCATTATTGTCACGTTCCTGACCTGTTTTCCCTTGTTTTGTATTTATTTAGTTGGTCAGGGCGTGAGTTGGGTGGGTTGTCTATGTGTGATTTTCTATGTTGGGATTTTGTGTTCGGCCTGGTATGATTCTCAATCAGAGGATCGTTGTCCCTGATTGAGAATCATACTTAGGCAGCCTGGGTTTCACGTGTGTTTTGTGGGTGTTTGTTTTCCGTGTCAGTAGTTGTGCCACACGGGACTGTTTGTCGGTTAGATTCTCTTTTGTTATTTTGTTTCGTGTAGTGTTCAGTTTATTTGATAATAAAACATGGACACTTTCCACTCTGCGTCTTGGTCCGATCCCTACACCTTCAGACGAAGAGGAGGAAATCAGCCGTAACAATTATGGCCAAACAGTTACATTTTTGTTTTATCAGACCAGAGGACATTTCTCCAAAAAGTACGATCTTTGTCCCCATACGCAGTTGCAAAACTGGCTTTGGCTTTTTTATGTGTAACGATTGTTCTCCTCCTCGTCTGAGGAGGAGCATGGATCGGACCAAAACGCAGCTTGTGTGGAATACATGATGAATTTATTTAAACAAGACGAACACGAAACACACTTGATAAATTACAAAATAACAAAACGACGTAGACCGACCTGAACATGAGAACTTACAGAACACGAAGAACGCACGAACAGGAACAGACTAAACAAACGAAACAGTCCCGTGTGGTACATACACAGACACGGAAGACAATCACCCACAAACAAACGGTGTGAACAGCCTACCTTAATATGGTTCTCAATCAGAGGAAACGTCAAACACCTGCCCCTGATTGAGAACCATATAAGGCTAATTAACAATGAACCTAAACAAGAAACAAATAACATAGACTGCCCACCCAGCTCACGTCCTGACCAACTAAACAAAGCTAAACAAAGGAAAATAAGGTCAGGAACGTGACAGTATCCCCCCCCCCCCCCAAGATGCGGACTCCGGCCGCAAAACTGAACCTATAGGGGAGGGTCTGGGTGGGCATCTGTCCACGGTGGCGGCTCTGGCTCTGGACGTTGTCCCCACCCCACCATAGTCAATTCCCGCTTCCGTGGCCTCCTCCTAACAGCCACCCTCCATATTAACCCCACCGGATTAAGGGGCAGCACCGGACTAAGGGGCAACACCGGACTGAGGGGCAGCACCGGACTGAGGGGCAGCACCGGACTGAGGGGCAGCTCCGGACTGAGGGGCAGCACCGGACTGAGGGGCAGCACCGGACTGAGGGGCAGCTCCGGACTGGCTGACGGCTCTGGCTGGTCATGGCTGGCTGACGGCTCTGGCTGGTCATGGCTGGCTGACGGCTCTGGCTGGTCATGGCTGGTGGCGGGCTGAGGCGCACAGTAGGCCTGGTGCGTGGTACCGGAACTGGAGGTACCGGGCTAAGGACACGCACCTCAAGGCTAGTGCGGGGAGCAGCAACAGGACGCACAGGACTCTGGAGACGCACAGGAGGCTTGGTACGTGGTGCCGGAACTGGTGGTACCGGGCTGGAGACACGCACCATAGGGCGAGTGCATGGAGGAGGAACAGGGCTCTGGAGACACACTGGAAGCCTGGTTCGTGGTGTAGGCACTGGTGGTACTGGGCTGGGGCGGGGAGGTGGCGCCGGATATACCAGACCGTGCAGGCGTACTGGCTCCCTTGAGCACCGAGCCTGCCCAACCTTACCTGGTTGTATGCCCTCCGTAGCCCGACCAGTGCGGGGAGGTGGAATAACCCGCACTGGACTGTGTTTGCGAACCGGGGACACCATGCATAAGGCTGGTGCCATGTATGCCGGCCCGAGGAGACGCACTGGAGACCAGACTCGTTGAGCCGGCTTCATGGCACCTGGCTCAATGCTCAATCTAGCCCTGCCAGTGCGGGGAGGTGGAATAACCCGCACCGGGCTAAGCACACGTACAGGAGACACCGTGCGCTTTACCGCATAACACGGTGTCTGCCCGTACTCTCGCTCTCCACGGTAAGATCGGGAAGTTGGCGCAGGTCTCCTACCTGACTTCGCCACACTACCCTTTAGCCCCCCCCCCCCAATAAAATTTTGGGCTTGACTCACAGGCTTCCAGCCTCGCTTCCGTGCTGCCTCCTCATACCACCGCCTCTCGGCTTTAGCTGCCTCCAGCTCTTCACGAGGGCGGCGATATTCTCCAGGTTGTGCCCAGGGTCCTTTACCGTCCAGTATTTCCTCCCATGTCCAGAAATCCTGCGATCGCTGCTGCTGCTTTTTCCCACGCTGCTTGGTCCTTTGTTGGTGGGTGATTCTGTAACGATTGTTCTCCTCCTCGTCTGAGGAGGAGCATGGATCGGACCAAAACGCAGCTTGTGTGGAATACATGATGAATTTATTTAAACAAGACGAACACGAAACACACTTGATAAATTACAAAATAACAAAACGATGTAGACCGACCTGAACATGAGAACTTACAGAACACGAAGAACGCACGAACAGGAACAGACTAAACAAACGAAACAGTCCCGTGTGGTACATACACAGACACGGAAGACAATCACCCACAAACAAACGGTGTGAACAGCCTACCTTAATATGGTTCTCAATCAGAGGAAACGTCAAACACCTGCCCCTAATTGAGAACCATATAAGGCTAATTAACAATGAACCTAAACAAGAAACAAATAACATAGACTGCCCACCCAGCTCACGTCCTGACCAAAACTAAACAAAGCTAAACAAAGGAAAATAAGGTCAGGAACGTGACATTATGGCTGATTTGGAGCAGTGGCTTCTTCCTTGCTGAGCGGCCCTTCAGGTTATGTCGATATAGGACTCGTTTTACTGTGGATATAGATACTTTTGTACCTGTTTCCTCAGCAGCTTCACAAGGTCCTTTGCTGTTGTTCTGGATTTGATTTGCACTTTTCGCACCAAAGTACGTTCATCTCTAGGAGACAGAACGCGTCTCCATCCTCAGCGGTATGACGACTGCGTGGTCCCATGGTGTTTATACTTGCGTACTATTGTTTCACAGATGAACGTGGTACCTTCAGGTGTTTGGAAATTGCTCCCAAGGATGAACCAGACTTGTGGAGGTGTACAATTATTTTCTGAAGTCTTGGCTGATTTCTTTTGATTTTCATATGATGTCAAGCAAAGCGTCACTGAGTTTGAAGGTAGGCCTTGAAATACATCCACAGGTACTCTCCAATTAACTCAAATGATGTCAATTAGCCTATCAGAAGCTTCTAAAGCCATGACATCATTTTCTGGAATTTTCCAAGCTGTTTAAAGGCACAGTCAACTTAGTGTATGTTGACTTCTGACCCACTGGAATTGTGATACTGTGAATTATAAGTGAAATAATCTGTCTGTAAATAATTGTTGGGAAAATGACTTGTGTCATGCACAAAGTAGATGTCCTAACCGACTTGCCAAAACTATAGTTTGTTAACAAGAAATGTGTGGAGTGGTTGAAAACGAATGACTCCAACCTAAGTGTATGTACATTTCCGATTTCAACTGTATATACTAGTTTTTTTTTTACCACAGTATTTATACTATAGTAAACTATAAATAATACAGTATAGTACAATCATGTCCGCAACACTGCAGTTAATAGTACAGTATTCACTGAAGTGTTTTTGCGGACTTTAGTCCGCAAAAACAGTACATTTATTACTACAGTTAAGTCCGCAAAAGCAATACAGTGAATACTATAGTATTTAACCATAGTATACTATAGCATTTTTTCATGTGGGCAGTAGTCATTTCCGCTGGCCTACATAGCACACAAAGGGCTTCACACAAAGATTCCTCGGATCTGCCAATTAATGAGCCTCTCACTGAATGAATTTGAATGCTGCTTGGGGGAGCTTGGCACTTCACAGCTCTTCACTCCGTTTCATATGATGTACATTTGCAAGGGTCTGAATAGACCTGATACCCAGCTGATGATTCACTGTAATATCTGTAGACGGGATTCGTTTTACACAGCTGTGTTACCATGGCAGAGGCAAAACTATAGGCTTGTTCCTACATAATAACCTGCATGTACACTACAGTATGCTCTCATCAATCAACAAATCAATAATCAATAGTACAATTAATTCACACATGCTGTATATGGTTTGTAAGCACAATAATATAAATGAGACCAATATTAAGTAAGAATAACAATAACGGAATCATACAATAACATTTGCTCAGCTGTGTGTTTAATGGTCATACACATACTCTAGAGCAGGGGTTGGGAACCTTTTTGACTAAGAGAGCCATGAAAGCAAAAAATTTGGAAATTTATTTCAGTGAGAGCCATATAATATATTTTAAAAGTGAATTCAACTAAATGTCAGTATAATAAGCCTCTGAATTTATTCTTAAATAATGTTGTTATAATACTCACCATTAATGCGACTTCTGGTGCTGCATGGATTTGCTGATGTCTTTGTAGTCTGGTTGGTACTTGGTGAGGTTAAGCTTCATGCAAGCGTTGAGGCTTTCATCCGTTAAACGTGATCGTAGGTTGGACTTGATGTTTTTAAGATGTGAGAATGACTGCTCACATGCATACGTAGATCCAAACATGGTCAATACAGCAATACTCACACGCTGCAGTGTGTGGTATGTGACAGGAAGCGCGTTCCAAGTTTTGAGAATCAGCTGGTCTTCGGGTTGAAGTTTTTTCATTTCTGTCCACATGTGCTTGCTCGCCAACTCCGCTTTCTGTCGTGTGATTCTTTCCAAATCTTCATTCAGTGACTTGAACTTATTCACCCACATGTCTGAGGCCTTCAGGTCAGCCACTTCTGCTTCAAAATCTCTGACGGAGACACCAGGAATGTAACTCAGGTCGGCTGTGTTCAGTGAACACTCGTTTGGAAGGGTGATGAACTTAAAAAGACGAGTGTGCTCACGAAATTCTCCAAAGCGTGCTTTGAAGGACTGTAGGAGACTGGATGTGCAGCGAGCTAGCTGGTGGAGATCAAAGTTTTGAATAGGCTCACTTGCTGTGCATGCATCTTTAAATTGGCTCAGTTTTTCAAAATGTAGTAAACGACCTGTTTCAAGATCCATGATGAAAAGTAGCTTGTTTTCAAAAGCAAACACAGCTTGTTGAAGGGATAACACTGTATTTCCAATGCCTTGCATTTTCACGTTGAGCTGGTTCAGATGTTCAGTCATATCTACGAGATAGTAAAACTTGAGGAGCCACTCAGTTTCGGCTAGCTCAGGATGCTCGATGCCTTTCATTTCAAGGAAAGTCCGGATTTCTTTCAGGCAAGCCGCAAAACGGCTAAGCACCTTCCCTCTTGACAACCAACGCACATTGCTGTGCAAAAGCAGACCAGGATAGTTATTTCCAACTTCATCCAGCAGTGTTTTAAACTGGCGATCATTTAAGGCTCGAGCAACAATAAAGTTGATCACACGAATGACCAGCGACATCACTTCCCCAAACTGCCTGTCACACATCTGAGCACAAAGTGCCTCTTGGTGTAGAATGCAATGGAAACTTAGGATGGGTCTATTTTCATGTTCACGGAGAAGCGCCACAAATCCTTTTTTATTCCCCACCATACACGGAGCACCATCAGTACACACTGAGAGAAGTTTATCCATAGGTAGATTTTTTTCTTGAGCAAACTCCATGAAAGACTTAAATAAATCCTCACCTCTTGTGGACCCTTTTAATGGCAGAACTGCAAGACTTTCTTCGCGCAGTGTGTCACCAACAGCATATCTTGCAATCACGCTGAACTGCGACAAATGGCTCACGTCTGTTGACTCATCCAAAGCCAGGGAAAAGAACGGCGCTGCATTTATGTCCTTCACTTGCGTTTCCTCCACTTTGTTTGCCATCACGATGGTACGATCATGAACAGTTCTTGCCGACAGAGGCATGTCTTGTATCCGTTTAATTATCTTGTCTTTGTTCGGAAGATCATCAAAAAGTTCATTGGCTACATCCAGCATGAACGTTTTAGCATACTCGCCATCTGTGAATGGTTTTCCGTTCCTCACTATTGCTAAAGATCCAGCAAAGCTAGCGGAATTATAGTCACCTTGCCGGGTCCATACGCAGAGTTGCTGCTGGCTAGCTTGCACCCTGCTCAGTAGCTCTTGGCACGCTTTCTTTCTGCTGTCTCCCGCAGGGTATTTTGATGCAAAGGTAGCATGGCGCGTGTCGAAGTGCCGCTTTACATTCGACCGTTTCATCGATGTAATTTTGTCATTGCAAATTAGACACACCGCAGAACCTGCTCTCTCCACAAAGGCGAATTCTTCGGTCCATTCGTCCTGAAATGTACTATACTCGTCATCTTTTTTTCTTTTCGCCATCTTCTTCGTCGAAGGGTTAGCTTTGAGCTAATGACCGAGCAGACTGATTCAAAAGGAGGCGTTTACCTGTTTTACCTAGCAACGGCCAACGTAGGCCAGTATCATTTAATTAAAATAATGGACAATTGCTCCTGCAGCCCTGAACAGGACATGAGCAGTGAAAAATCGATGGATGGATTAAAACAAGGAGTTGTAGCGATGAGACAAGATAGTAATTACTAGCGATTGGATACCACGAAAATTGGGGAGAAAAGGGGATAACATTTATTTAAAAAAATAAAAATAAAAAAGTGAGAATATTTTGGTTTATCTGCGAGCCAGATGCAATCATCAAAAGAGCCACACCTGGCTCGGGAGCCATAGGTTCCCGACCCCTGCTCTAGAGAGTGGAGAGAAGAGCTCACCATTCCACTCACTGGCTGCCAAGACATGAAAAACAAAAGCCTGAACTGCCATACACACAACACAAGATCAGGCCGCTTGAAAAACCTTTTCTGCAGATTTGGGCTTCTGGCTAAAGAGACAGAAGAAATGCACATTTTAAAAAACACAGTCACTCACACCCTCAAACAGTCTCTCACACCCTCAAACAGTCACTCACACCCTCAAACAGACTCTCACACCCTCACACCCTCAAACAGTCATTCACACCATCAAACAGGCTCTCACACCTTCGAACTGTCACACCCTCAGTCACTCACACCCTCAAACAGTCATTCACACCGTCAAACAGTCACTCACACCCTCAAACAGTCACTCGCACCCTCAAACAGTCACTCACACCTTCAAACAGTCACACCCTCAGTCACTCACACCCTCAAACAGTCACTCACACCCTCAAACAGTCACTCACACCCTCACACCCTCAAACAGCCATTTACACCCTCAAACAGGCTCTCACACCCTCAAACAGTCACACCCTCAGTCACTCACACCCTCAAACAGTCATTCACACCATCAAACAGTCACTCACACCCTCAAACAGTCACTCACAAAGCTGAAGCAGACCTTGGGAAACATTTGAGAGATTTATTTAACAAATACTGAGATGTAAATACACAAAGTTTTAAAACCTGGTAACTAAAGATCCAGAGGCTTCCCCAGCCATTATATTGAGCTATAAAAGCTTACCTAAAATCCTGGCATGGACGGGCTTATAAAGTGATTAAGTGGGTACTCAAATAATTGACATACAGGTTAAAATAATGGATATGCATGACCAATAATATCAAAGGTGTTTCAAATGTTATGAAAGAGCCCCAACCTTTCATCTGTTGTTCATCCTTTCCAAAGCCATTTTGGTGACAGGCACCCGTTGTGATGTTTCAGATCAATCTAAGCATCTATAAGCATCTAGAGTAGACACATGCATGCACGCACACACGCACACGCACACACACACACACACACACACACACACACACACACACACACACACACACACACACACACACACACACACACACCTACTGGAGGAGGATGTTGTTCTATCCTCTGTGTGACTATGAGCGCCTCACCGGGGCTGCTTTTGTTCCACATACAGAACGCAGTAGAGCATTATTCATCATAGGACGTCACCAAGCTCAGAGAACCACACTCACAACGGCGATATAGACAGATGCTTTATACTGTATGTGACTGGAAAGAGTACATTACAGGGAGTAGGCAATGATTGGGTTGTGCCTGAAAACACCACGAATAGAAGTATGTGCATCTGCCCAGCATCGTAAAGGAGATGCTGCATACTGTATCTTCTATTCGCATTTGATCGTTTGCTTTTAACCAGTGAGATGCTCTAACTTAAGTGTCAGCCAGGAGTGTTGTGAATAAATCAGGTAATCACAGCACATGCTATTAATATGCTTGGAGGAAAAGCGACACACAGCTCCACAGTAATCAGGTCAACACCTCTACCCCTCTTCCATCCATTTTCATTAGAAGTAAACGACAAGAGCTGAGAGAGGATATGGAGTGTTATTCCCAATGGAGTCCCTGTAAAACCTCCATCCACTATCAGCAGTAAAACTCTCCCTGGCCAGATTACAGAAAGTGTATATTTATTGGATGCCTTAAAATAGTGAGCAGAGACCAATATCTCATGAAAATCTTTACAGGAAATTAATTTGATGACCTACAATTGATTTTGAAAAAGGGACTTCAAACAACTTAGAAATGGCATGACTGTGACAACATTGTGAAAGAAATTGATTACCTAATGAATAAAGAAAATACCCAGCAAACCAAAATTGTTCTGCAAAGGTTCTGTTACAGGCAGCGGTGGAAAAAGTACTAAATTATCATACTTGAGTAAAAGTAAAGATACCTCAATATAAAATGACTCAAGTAAAAGTAAAAGTAACCCAGAAAAATACTACTTGAGTAAAAGTACAAAAGTACCCGATTTTAAATGTACTTAAGTACAGTGGTGGAAAAAGTATTACATTGCCATACTTGGGTAAAAGTACAAAGTAAAAGTAAATGCTTTACATCAAATTCCTTATATTTAGCAAACCAGACAGCACAATTTTCTTTTTTATTACTTTTTTGACAGCTAGGGGCAACTCTAACACTCAGGCATAATTCACCTTGTTAGTCAGTATGTGTTACACTTGTGCTGGTTGCCGTCTCATTAGTGGGAAGGTGTTTAACCTGTACTGGCCAAGGTGCTATTTAAGAGTGGCTGGCCCAGTGCTCCAGTTGTCTTGATAGATGCGGAGGGTTAACATCTTTAAAGGCACACCCTACTAAAACATTGATTTCCCTGATTTTGTTTTGCTCCACCTTTTTGTTTTGCTTAGTGTCTTTAGGTTTGGTGTGGGTTTATCTTTTGTTTGCCTCTTAGTGGGCAAATTTAGTGGGCGCTTATGGTGGGTGTCTTTAGGTCTCAGTTGTTGTTGCTATGCAACTTTCAGTGGACACCCCCATGAGTGTCTTTCAGAACCCCTCCTAAAAACCCACCTGTTTTGTTTTGGTTGTTGTCAGTAACTCTTTGTTAGTTCCCCTTTCTGTTTCAGCAACAATTTCTAGTTTCCTTGCTGGGGAACGTAACAGTTCCCAGAACATTGTTCTCATAACACAAACTGTCCAGTTGGGGTGATGATTATAGAATGTTTGTATAAAACATTTGTCTAATGTTGCAAGAACGGTTCTAGAACACATTTAATCTGTTCTTTATAGGTTCCCAGAATGTTTCATTGGGTTGTGGGAAGAGTCTGGTGGGAACAATGTGGGGACATCACAAAATATATGTTCCAGAAACGCCAAAACTGTACAGTTATTCAGATTATTATAAAATGTTTATTTTAGGGTGCAAAAAACACTCAACTGATGTTACAAGAATGTTCCCAGAACACATTTTGGATGTTTTTTAAAGGTTCTCAGAATGGTTCATTAGGTTGTGGGAACAGTCTGGTGCGTACATTGTAGGGACCACAGGAGGCTGCTGAGGGGAGGACGGCTCATAATAAAGGCCGGAACGGTGCAAATGGAATGGCATCAACCACATGTACACCATGACAAAAGCTGTGGCCTTGTTATTTTATTTTTTTGTCAAATATGGTCATCAGGACACAGAACAGTTATTAAAACCTCCCATCCTTTTCTTTCTTAATCACATGTGGGGTTTGCAAGTTTAAAACTCACATGTGCAGATTGTCAACGTATGAAGTGTCAACATATGAAGTATAAAAAATATGGATGTGCTTGCATTCTGTTCAAATGTCCTATGAATAAAATGAAAATGCCATGTGTCTCTATATCACCTACAATAATGTCCTCAAATGCAAATTGTCATGAAATCTAGAGAGAAACAAAACGGGGATGTATTCCAATCTGATTTCTTGTGCTTTAATTTGCATGCTGAGAATGTTGTGGTAAGATTAGGTCAAACTTAAATCTAACATTTTCTAAATGTTCTTGAAATGTTCTAAGGACCTCCATATCAAGGTAAGCTGTATATTGTGTGAACATCAATGGAATATGAAACCTAAAACAAATATGCTATGAAGATCATAAAAAAATACTTATTTCATTCTTACAACATTAAGGGAATGTATGTGCAACCTAACTTAAACGTTGTATTAATGTCATCACAACTGAGCATATTTTGTGTTTTGTAATGTACCCACACTGTTCCCACAACCTAATTACATGTTCTGGGAACCTTTAAAGAACTCAGAAAGGCTGCTTTGTCAACATTCTTGTAACATCAAAGGAATATGAAACAAACAGTATCTGAATGTCAGTACAACTGGGCAGTTTTTGCATTTTGGGAACTTGTCATGTCCCCACAATGTTACCACAACCTAATGAAACATTCTGGGAACCATTAAAGAACAGATTAAATGTGTTATAGGAACGTTCTTGCAACATCAGGCAAATGTTTTACACAAATATACAAACTTTTGGAGAATGTTCTGTGGTGGTTGTTACAGATGTTGTGCACAATATTTTAGTGAATGTTAGGAGAACATTCAAAGGATTTTCATCTGAAACATTTTTGATAAATAGATTTTATTAAAAACATTCTCTGAATGTTTTTGGTATGATATCATCCTAATGTTAAACTGAACAAAAATATAAATGCAACATGCAACAATTTCTAAGATTTTACTGAGTTACTGTTCATTTAAGGAAATCAGTCAATTGAAATAAATTCACAAATACCTTTAAAAAAAGTAGGGGTGTGGATCAGAAAACCAGTCAGTATCTGGTGTGACCACCATTTGCATCATGCAGCGGGACACATCTCCTTCACATAGAGTTGATCAGGCTATTGATAGTGTCCTGTGGAATGTTGACCCACTCTTTTTCAATGGCTCTGCAAAATTGCTGGATATTAGCGGGAACTGGAACACGCTGTCTCACATGTCGCCCCAGAGCAACCCGAACATGCTCAATGGGTGACATGTCTTATGAGTATGCAGGCCATGGAAGAACTAGGACATTTTCACCTTCCAGTGTAATAGCGAACACCCCGCCGGTAGGCATCTGATTGCCGTCATTTTCGTGCATGTAGAATCGTTTTGCACTCGGATTGCAAATTACGGACTTCACTGTGTTCAGAGGTGCTAAGTCAGGGGTTCCAAAACATTTTTGGCCCGCAACCCCATTTTAATATAAATTATTTTTCACGACCCCACCATGTAAAAAAAGTTATGTAATCAACGGCCAATGTTTACTTTTTTTATTTGGGCTTTGACAGTCTATTACAAATAAGTCTGACAGTATTTTTTACAGTATGAAGACAGTATAGTTTGAAGTGACTGAAATGCATCAGAAAGGTATTGGGAAGTTCAGAAGATTATCAGGCAATAAGGTTGTATGATCTTCTGTGTAGAAGTCTGATTTAGTGCCTGGTCTTGTCCACTCGGTTCTAACGGCTTGTTGGCAAACTAGAGGGGAAAAGTATGTACATACGTTTTCCTGAGGATCTTTCAGTGAAGGGGTCATAATATTTTGTAGCTTAAACCATTCAAAAGATAGAGCCACATTTGTAGGAAGAAAACAGAAACCGCTCTGTTTATTACAACCACATCTAGCAGCTACCGGAGGCTACTGAACCAAGCTCAAATGTTCTCTTGCTGCCCCATTTTCAAATCAGGCGACCCCTAGTTTGGGAAACCATGTGCTAAGTACTCTCGGCCGACTAACGCTACCAGTGTGTCTGTGCCATTAGGCCACTTAGAAAAGTCTCTGCATTGACCATCTTGCTCAGAAGTGTAAGTGGGTCATCCAGCAGTTCAGCGGCCACATGCAGTCAAGAAGTGACCGAATGGAAGAGTAGATGAGATCAGGGAAGATCACAGTCATAGAACAGCTGAGAAATAGATCTGGTAATACATTATGAATGATATCTCAGCCATGTGAAAGGAGGTTGCTTAGAAATGTATTTTACATACACTGGTGCTAATTTATTTCCATTACCAGAACAATTTTTTACCCTGACAAAAATGAAAGTTCAAGAGATCAATAGCGGAAGAAAGGAAGCAACATCATATCTGTAATTGAGTTGCCAAAAAGACCACAAATCAATAGGAAGTCCGGGAGTCTTTGTTACTGTTTCTCCAAACCACTTCCTTTATTTAATCGAATAAGTAACACAATTCCCCTCCCAACCAAATTAGGAATAACAAATCCGTTCAAATACACCCACCCAACCCTCTCACTCTTAGTGTTTGCCCGTTTTCAAATAGTCAAACTTTGAATGCCATTCTCTTCCAGTGGAGTAGGAGGCTGCGGTATAAGGAGGACATGAAGTACTGTACCTTTGTTTTTCACATGTAGCTACAGCATGAAAGGAGAAACTTCCACCAAATCTCTCTACAAGGACTGTAAATATAGCACAACATCCCAGAGCTATGAAAGACAATACATGGAATAGTTTCCCCACATTCTTCTTGCTTTGTAATAGAAAAAAGAGCTGTTGCAGAGGAAATGTGAAAATCCACTGATGGGTGAAGGAAATGAAATGAAGAAGAAACTCCGATAGAGAACAGACCACAAGGGACTGTGATGGGAAAATGATCACTTTATTGATGGATTTGACAACGTGAGACAGAGCCTTTCCTGCTCTGATTACGTGGTAACATACAAACAGCTCGCACATGTGATTGAATTCACAGACCCAGAAGTTTGTGACTGTTAGGCTGTCTCTAAGGATCAGCTTCACGTTGTAATGATACGCGTACCAGAGAGTTGATTGAAATTGTAGGGAACCATGTTTCCTCTGAGTCCTCAAACAAAATCTGTCATATGTTTACCTACAGAATTCCTTAGAATTCAATTGAGCCCATCTCTGTCATTTTTACACCTCATTTTGTTTCCAACTGCCTACACACACAAACATAAAGCATCTACCTATGGAGAGTACCTGGTAGTATAAGTAAATTCTTACAGTTCTCTAAAAACACTGAGATTTCATTTGACCAGGGACAAAGAGCTACAGTGTACCATAATATGTTTCACATTGAATTGAGCCCTCATTTTTCACATTTAACCTCAGCAATGAATGTACAGAGCAATGTAAGTAATCTGACCTCTGCTAAAAAGATGTGTCAGAGAATAATGTAGAAAAACAAAACCCCAGCTACTGCCTCTTCACTTATGTTCTGACATTAACCTGGCAAATAGTATTAACAGAAAACAGTAAACACAAGTAATTTTAACTGTGCAATTAGTAAGTTGGCTTTTGGTCCATATAACATCAACAACATGCATGCCAGTCTTTCTTGGTTGAGGGTTGACAAGAGATTAACTGCTACTCTTCAAGTTTTTATGAGAAATGTGAATGTGATGAAAATTACAAATTGTCTGCATAATCAAATAACATTCAGCTCAGACACCCACACATACCCCACAAGACATGCCACCAGGGGTAATTTCAAAGTCCCTAAGTCCAAAACTAATTAATGGCACCGCACAGTATTATACAGAGCCATGATTGCAGGGAACTCCCTTCCATTTCTAATTATTCACGCAAACAGCAAAATTACCTTTAAAAACAGGATTAAACAACATCACATGGAACAGCGGGAACTGTGAGGGGGCACACACAAACACACACACAAACATACACACTCTAACACATATTTTTTGTTGTTGTATTGTTTGTATATCGTTGTATTTTAAATGTATGTGATTGTCCTTGTCTATCAGTGTATCAGTGTTTTGTTACTTGTCATGTTTTGTGTTTTTTGTGGATCCAAGAAGAGTAGCTGCTGCTTCAGCAAAAGCTAATGGGGAGCCAAATAAACAAATAAATACTCTCTTCCATATAAAACAAAACAAATAAACAAATAAATACTCTCTTCCATATAAAACAAAACAAATAATTACTCTCTTCCATATAAAACAAAACAAATAAACAAATAAATACTCTCTTCCATATAAAACAAAGCAAATAAACAAATAAATACTCTCTTCCATATAAACAAAACAAATAAACAAATAAATACTCTCTTCCATATAAAACAAAGCAAATAAACAAATAAATACTTTCTTCCATATAAAACAAAACAAAATAATGAGCTGAATCCAAATCCCCACTATCCATATACTCTGCAGCTATGAAAAATGCTAAATCATGCTAAATCACATGCACATGCACATTCACTGAGTAAAATACACAGAAAAAAGTTAATCTCGTTATCCTCCCTACTTTTCATTATATTTTTTCAAGCTATTTTGAAGCTTGAGGTAAAAATATATTAATAAGATGTCCCCACAGAACATCAATACATTTCTCTTTCTCGGGGGGGAGTTGCACTGATGGACTAGATAGATTTCACAGCTGAATCTAAAGAAATACTGCATTGACAACATACTAGACATTCTAATGCATTTTCCTTCCTTTTGCTCCAAAACGTGTAACTCAACTGGTTAAAATGGCTGAATGTCATACATACACAACCAGAGCCTCTGGAACAAACCAGACCATGTAACCTGAGTGTGTCTGCATGCAAGTACAAGTGTCGATATGCATGTTAGCATTTATGTACAGTCATGTGCATCAGTGCACATGGTGACACCCCCGCCATACACTCATTTTGATGCCACATACCTGTAACTAGCTAACGCTACAAACCCAAATCAAGGACATGGATTTCAGTAGAGTCAAAGCCTTCTAGTTGTACATGTGTGTCCTTTAGCATTGGGTTTGTATCAGCCTACACGGTGTCTTATCGCTACTGAAGTGCAGCACAAAAAAAAGTGCACTGAGGTTGAATGGGTTTTCACCCAATTTGAACACTGTTCTGCACACCTTACCTTTCTGTATACAATCATGTTGGGTGATTCATCGGCTACTCCATTACTCCCCACACTGTTGGTCTGTGCCATGATCCAGTAGGGTGAACAGCCTCAGTAATGCTCAGGTGCTGAAGCAGAGAGATAGGACAGTGGAGAACATTATGGCATAGAAACATTAAAGAAGAATCCTACAGGAACAAAATGTCCCTTACCTTTAAGCTACATACAAAATAGAAGAATACTTTGAGTGCATAAAAATGACCTATTAGATGTAAGTGAGTCTATTTCCAATCATAGGCTAACATGGTAGACATGTTAATATCATCAACTAATTGATGTATTAACTAAATGTTTTGGCTGGTTAATTTCAGTACAAATAGCAGTAATTACAGTGATGTGATCATCATTATTATAATCATCACCATCATTCTCCTCCTCCTCCTCCTCATCATCATTTCATATTTTACCATTATATACATTCCTTCAGTATTCCACCCGTTTAACATATGCACAGTATCGAGATTTAATGAAAGCTTACACAAAGGCCTTATTGATTTCTGCCTTGCTATCGTGCTTATTGACATTGGAGAATTCAATAGCTCCTGAGATGCGAAAAGGCAGCACGGTGGCAAGAAAACGTGCAGGCAAGCTCTAAATCAAAAACAGTGGATGTAGGGGACTTAACGAAATAGGCTCGGGTTGTTTCTCAAAGGGAAAGTAAACAACAATGTGTAAAATACATTTAATTTAGTGCCATTGAAATATAAAACGTGAATACAAAGTATACAAAATACCCTTTCATTACAAACGGTGAGAAATGATCGAGGGCAATTTTGTGTGCATCCGAGGTTCAGTATCTAATCTTCGCCCCAAACGACACCCACCGCATCCTTTCAAGGATTATTCCAAAATACATAGCATATGTAAATATATTAGTCTTCCCTTAGCTCCCATCATCACATAGCTAATAGTCAATGAAGTGTCTCCATCAAGCCAAGACTCCTATAATTTCAGCACCATGGACAGCTACAGCAAAAAGCCCCGCTCCCTTGATCACTTGTCTCGATCTATCGTGAATAAAAGGAAAATATGTAAATAAGCAATCGTTCTTTGATGATTTACCTGAAAAAACGCACAGCCTGCGAATATCCTGTTTCTTTGCAGAACTGGTGTGCAGTGCGTGTGATAGGTTAGGCTATGTCAACTGGCAGACATAGGAATTCGAAGATAATTCATTGGCAATTGTAAGAGACAGGCATTCGATGCAGACTTGGTTGTTACCGCTTCCCTCTTCTCCAAAATGATGCTGAAAGCACGGGCGCGCGGCACCCACAGAATAACGTGAACGTGCATCGATCCATGACCAATCACGTGCAAGGAATCCAAACCCCTATCTGGCACATTTACAGGGGACCGTCAGATTGAAGTAGCACTGTGTTGTTGTTATAAAACAGTAATGGTGGTCACACATTTCTTTAAACACATTTTGGTGAGCTGAGCAGAGAAACAGGCATACTACTGATGATGATGATGAATTGGGAATACACATTTAGTCAATTACATGTAATGGTGTAATGAGTACCCACCAAAACCTATAAATAAATCTGTGTAGTCTTTATGTATTGCTTATATTTCTGTTACACACTGTGACATTTTGCATATTCAATAGTCATTATAATTAGTTTTAGCATACCTTGCTAGAATGTCATATTGACATAGCACAGAGATATCTGATTAGCATTTAGGTCATTAATTGGATGGCCATTGTCATAAAGATGAGCTAATAATGATATTCTCATCTGTAGCCTACAAAACATCTTCCTTCACTTCATTATGCATGCACAGTATGCTTAGCTTTCAGGTTTAGGTGACACTGTGTCCAAACTCTTTTTTGTCTTCAAGTCCTGTTTGCTGCTGTGGTAAAATAATGCATTATACTCAGTCTTGAATATCCAGAAATGATGAACAACCTCATTTGATGCAGCATTGTTGGCTGGGTGGCACATCACTGTCAGAGCGCAAAGGATTTGCAAAGAAATTAGCTTCAAGACTCATGTGTCACTCTCATCCCAACCCAAATCAGGTTCTTCCATCTCACTTTCATATTTCATGTTTCTCCTCAACCTCCCCTTACATCGAATCAGTTTTAATATTTGAAAAAAAAAAATCAAAGGCTTAACATTTATGTCCATCATTTATTTTGATAAAACAGAAGTATCTGATACGCTGTTTTTTTGTTGCCACCTACTCTTGGTCCCTGAAGACTATTAATCCATATGATACATTTGTTGGCGTGTATAAATCCACTACTACTTTTCCATAGAAATGTTTATGGTACATGTCCTCTCGGGATAGCAAGTTACTATAAATGTTCATTTTAATACATGCAGTTAACCCAGATTACCTAGAACTGGCAATCTACCACCAACAGTTTGTCTACAATCATATCAAAGGGCTTCTCCCTTCATCAAGCAGAATAGTTCTCTATAACCCTTTCTCCCTCTCCCATAATTACATATCTATTTGAGGTGCCGGTACTCAGTTCCAGTGAGCTCCTGTCCAAGTCAAGCACTGACTCTATGCAGTATTGACTGCATGTCACCGGGGATCTCCCTATATTGAACGCCTCATCAGTAGAATTCACTACAAAGTCAGGCCGGGTCAACCAAGGGCCCCCTAGGTCCCTTCTAAGAACTGGAGCCCATCCCGTGAGAAAACCCTGCAAGTATAATATGTGTCATATGCCCTGCCTTCTTCTTTCCCACTTGTCAATGTAACAGACATCACGCTGCTTGCTTAGCAAGTACCACATCCCCCTGATGAGGCTCACACCGAGGCTCGAACCCAGGACCTCTGCCTTGCTAGCACATGTGACCGCCCTCCCAAAGCGTCTTACCAGTCGGCGACATCAAAAAGTTAGCTATTTGGTGGCACTTCAGAATGAGGAGTGAGTTTCACACATTCTCATGTGCTACACCAAGACCTAGGTTCGGTAGGTTACTTTATAAATGTAACCCGTTACAGTTACCTGTCCAAAATTGTAATCAGTAAAGTAACTTTTGGATTACCCAAACTCAGTAACATAATCTGATTACTTTCAGTTAGTTTTGGATTACCTTCGCCTTATTAATATTGATGCACCCGTGCTTCAATCTATGTAACATAATAACATTTGTCAGTCTGAGATAGAGATTTCAGTTTTTTGCATGGGCTGCATCTCAATCCAGCGCTTCCACCTATGCGGCCTTCCCTATCTGCAGTGGAAAGTTGCAGAGCTACAGCGCTGTTTGTCAGACCAGGAGACACCTGAAAATCGGTCTTCTCACGAAAACGTCCGTAACTAACATGGCACTCTATAGAAAGATGAGACTCTCACGAACACAATAGTCTTCTCTATTTTGATTCATGACTTCCATAAGCCCCACGGGACTCGTCTGAAGTCCGTTTGAGCTACAAATGAATATGTGCCACGGGACTTGTCTGAAGGTACTGGTTTTAAAAACGTATGGATGTATGGAGGTAGTTTTGTGCCAACAAAAAAAGGGGTTAAATGTGTAAAAAAATACATATCTATAATATATATATATATATTTCCTGAGTGTTCTTATATTTCCTAGATATAGGACAAACACTTCAAAACCTTGTTTCTTATGAGTTATACTTTTTTTGTATTTTTTGCAATTTATAATTGTGTTATTAAGTGCATTTCTGTGGGCTATAGTAGTAAAGGCCAAATTCAATATTTTATCAAATAATTTTCTTATATGTATTTTTTCTATACCTAAAGGGGTTAAATGATCCACAGTATGACCATCTTAAACAATTCCATATGTCAGTTTAGACGCCCCCCACCCCTTATGCACTTATGTACTTATGTACTTTTATTTAAGATGTCTATGTTTTTTAGAGGATGATACACAGTTCAGTAGTCACGCAGTCAAGAACATTAGAGCCATCTGGTGGTTCAAGACAGAACACTGCCCAAACTAGTGCAACGATATCAGAATTACTGCTAGACAACAACCAGACATAGTTTTAGAATACTACACATGTGCCTTATTTGATTGATGCTTACAAATGCAGAGATCTAATGTAGTAGGCTAGCTCAGTTAGGAAAAATCTATGAGAATATCATTGTATCTAGTTGTGTGGAAAAGCATCTCCTCAGTAGGTTGATGGTGCATTAATAAATATGATTGGCTATTTGGAATTCGATATTAGCATTGTTCACGTCATGTCCAAATCATCCGAAAGTATTTCAAATTGATTGTTGAAGTCAACAAAGTCACTTATAGATGATTTGAACAAAACGTTAGCATTTGGAAACAGTCCCAGCGAAACTAAACTAAAGCATAGATTGCTGTCATACCACAGAACAATGAGACAGATATTTCACTGAATGTATAAATGTGAAGCGTCCGCTTGGCTTTTCAACTCACTACAAAATATGGTAGTGAGAGGAAGACCAGTGGCAGACAGTGGGAGAAGATGGAACAAAATGGATTTTGGCCGACATGCTGCAAATTTTCTCATTGATGAAACCTTTGATCTCAAAACAGTTTTCTGCTCCCAAAACTATAATCTGTTACAAACAGTGGATTAAGTTTTGTAGACTTTACCTTTTGTTAAAGTTTCAAATTGAGTTGTTTAGAAGGCGTGGAAAGGCAAATTGAGTTATTGCACAAGCACACATTACACAGTAGGCTAATTTATTCTCATTTGAAATGACAGGATGTGGTCTATCTTGGTTTAGTTCTAAAAAAATATTTGGTCTTACCTTGTCCATAGACTGGTTACAGGGTAAGGAAACCAATGTAATTTTGTAATTTGGGGTAGCTATCCCTTTAAGATACTACCATTTATGTTATGTGCATCTGTCCACGAGAGATTAGCAATGTGCCACAGATAAACCATTTATTATCGTAATCTTTGAGTGTACTGTTACTTTAACAGGCCGATGTTAAACATAAAACTCAAATCCCCAGAATGCACAGTAGTTTGAGTCCTCGCCAAAAGGGTAATGGTTAGAAGGGATACAGATTTGATCAAATCAACGTCAAAAGTAAACATTTGGGGGATTTTAGCTAACCATTTTCGTAACCATAATGTAATTATCATAACCTCATACGTTAATTCACCAAACCTGCTGCGTAACATGGTCTCCTAACCTGTTACGAAAAGTCAAATCTAACAAAAGCCATATCCCATCTAGTCAAAACCAACAAAAAGCGGAAACAAAAGAAATCGCAAATTTCTAGAAACAAATTTTGGTGAGCTGGGCAGAGAAACAGGCATACAACTGACAGCTTTCAGTGTTAACACCATACACCTAACTCAGGAGGGCTGACATGGCTTTGAAAAGAATACAGAAGGTGAGTGTGTCCATTAATTTTATAACGTCGTCATGTTCATAAACGGTTGGTCGATGTCCTGTCACAAAATTCCACGATAGCAAACTATAGCTAGCTAGCTAGCTAATTTTAGCTTTGGATGTTAGCTGTGTCACAAAATTCCACGATAGCATACTATAGCTAGCTAGCTAGCTCATTTTAGCTTTGGACGTTAGCTGCGTAGCTATGTAACGTTAGCTAGCTACCAATCTAGTTATACCATTGGCTACTTTGTCAACAATGGTTTAACTTGTCCGTTATTCCTCACCACAGAAATACAACATTTTCATCGCAGCAATAATGACAATAAAACGTTAGCTAACTGTTAATGTTTTACCTTGTCAGGCTGGCAAATCAAAGCTTGCTAATGTTAGTAACGTTAATTCTACCTGTTGGCTATTGGCCTACCAGCATAATCATCAGTCAATCAGTAACGTTAGCTAACTAAGTTAACTAGTTATCGGTGTAACGTTAGCTAGGTAAGTTAATTGTGCCAACGCCATAACTAACTAGTTAGATACTCGTAAATTAGCTAACCAACTGGTCAGTTAGCTACTCGAACTTGTAAGCTAGTTATGTTGCTGTTCTGGTTATTCCTGTCTGTCAATGAATAAAAACGCTTCTGGAATCGTCATCACCACGAGTGGGCTATTGTAGCTATCTTTGCTTGTTTTACTTTCAGTGTATATTTCAACAGAACATTAACGTTAATGCGCCTTTATATAATTCATGAAATTCAGCAGTAGATCAATTATAGATATATGGGGGTCAATTCCTAGTTATATATGTAGCTAGCTAGGTACCTTGTTATTTGTTATTTATTTAACCAGGAAAAACCCATTGAGACACAGCGTCTCTTTTGCAAGGGAGATCTGGCCAAGAAAGCAGCAGCTGTCAATAAACATTATGACATGTAAAACATACAATACAAACAGCACAACATGTCACCTAGCTAGCTACTTGAATTCGTATAAAGCCATATAGACCACAAGACTGACTTGTCAAAGTAGCTAACAACATTGTTGGGTAGACAATATGTATGGAATTTTCCCCCTGTACATAATTCATTGTGCTACATTTTATTTTACAGGAGCTACATGACTTGCAAAGGGACCCTCCTGCTCAGTGCTCTGCTGGACCAGTTGGAGAGGACTGTATGTTTCACTACAGCTTTTGTGGCCACCTCAAACTTAAATTAATGCAGAAATACAATTTGATGCATATGGAAGTGAAGGGGTATTGACCTCAGTCAATGAATTCCTTTTGGCTCCATTTTGTATTTTATTATTGTCAATAGTTATATGATTTTATGTGATCTAATGTCTCATCTTTCTTTTACAGTGTTTCATTGGCAAGCCACAATCATGGGACCTGTAAGCCCTTTTCTAAATTCTCATTTATAATTCTTTAGTAGACAATAGTGTCAATATTGTGTTGATTTCTGATGGAAGCTATTTATTCTGCTTTGGTCCCATTGTTATAAGCTCAACCTTCTTGCACCAAAGGAACAAGTGTTAGTCTCCTTGTCTTACTATATAGTCTACGATAACTGAGTTGCTTGGATGTGTGTCACCTCCAGTAAACCCCCATCACACTTCTGTTACTGTAAACAATGACAAGTAAAGGGAGGTTGACTGTGGGCTTTAACATTCTATGGAGTATTGGGTGTCATTTTATGGTTCACAGCACTGTTTTAACAAGGTACCTTTCACCCCTCTTTTAGACTGACAGCCCATATCAGGGAGGAGTGTTCTTCCTCACCATCCACTTCCCAACAGACTATCCCTTCAAACCACCAAAGGTTAGAAAGGCCTCTTCAGCTCCTGTTACACAATTTTCCCCTGGGTGTAGAGTACCCTAAACCACATGCAGTATGTATGCCTGACTTTTTTTTTTCTCCCATGTATTTTCTTTCCATAGGTAGCCTTCACAACGAAAATCTATCACCCAAACATTAACAGTAATGGTAGCATCTGTCTGGACATTCTGAGGTCACAGTGGTCCCCAGCGCTTACAGTTTCAAAAGGTAAGACAAACTGGCTTGTTTTTCTGTATCTTTTGTACCCTCATGAAAGTTAGTTGAAAAATGCATCTCAAATGTTTGTCTGATTTGTTCTCCAACTGTTAAGCTTGACAATATTGATAATGGCAATATTATTGCTGGTGTAATTGCGAAATAAACTCATCCTGGTTATCCCTGCCTTTTTGTTTTTCCAGTTTTATTGTCCATATGCTCTTTGCTATGTGACCCAAACCCAGATGACCCCCTAGTCCCAGACATAGCACACATCTACAAGCAGGACAAAGAAAAGTAAGTTGACACGCTCTCTCACACACACATGCACACCATTCTTTTAGCAGGAAAAATATATGAACATGACATTCCTTTCATGTGTACAGCATGTAGTCAATTATAGAATAAACATCTCTTCTGAAAGTAGACACTCCTACAAGATACTGTATCTACTGTATAATGATATGGATGCTTAAAACAGACTGGCTGAATGTAAGATTTGGCTGTAAATTGCTCAATAAATCTTTGTTAAACCTGGTTTACATTTTATTTTGTTTTTACAGGTACAACAGATTAGCAAGAGATTGGACTCAAAAGTATGCAATGTAATGGACTGAAGTTTGAGACAACGGAAGAGGTTTAAGCAAATTAACTTCATGGACACTTCTGAAAACAGTACTGTTGCCACTCCTCATCCACACTGGTTCAAGAAGAAGTGTTGTATATGGGAAGCACTTTCTATCCCCAAATTAACTGCTTTTATGCTTTGAAGTCATTATTTTCCTTTTGTTTGACGTTCCCAATGTTATATAAATTATTATTCAGTTATTTCTGAGATGACCCATAAAAACAGACCAATTATGACTCCACCCCCTCCATCTTAGTTTTTTTCTCCTTTTAGAGATTTTTATTGTATAGTATAAAGCTATACTGAATCTATTTTTATTATTTTGCATTAAAAAGTTAAACAAAAAAAATAGATCCTGTCTTTATTGTTATTCTAGAGACACCTATTTATTTTAGATCTGCACAAGTGCCTGGAGGTTTGGGCTAAGGCTTTTTTTGATTAGGGCAGTAGAATTCAGAAATTCTTCCCATGTAATTTTGTATTTCACCACTAGATGACAGCATTTACCTCTTCTCACCTACTACAGCAGGGCTCAGTTGAATGCAAATTCGAATTAGGGCTATAATCTGGCAGGTTACTCAAATGGATTACACAGTTACCTTGTTGTTCTCAAATCTATAACTCCACAGTTAATTGCATTTTTTTTGTTAAATTTCAGCTACTATCAGATTTAATTATGACAGTGTGTTCTGACTTTTCAGATGGGATGTCTAGATAGAATACGAATTTTGTCAAATTGACGTCAAAAGCAGATTTTTGGGGGGGTTGGTATTTTAGCTAACCGTAACCCTTTTCCTTACCAAAGTAATTCTCCAAACCTGCTACGTGAAGTCTATTAACCTTTTACATTATTCCACTAAAATTCAATTTTGACCAAAGCTGTATCCATCTAGACAAAACCACTAGTCCTACGTAAGGATGAAAGTTGACCCTATGAACTTCAACATCTGAATTAAAGCCGAATGATAAGAGATGCATAATATTTGTTCAGTCTCCTTGTATGTATGCTGTGGAATAGCGCTGTAGGCCTACATATAAATGAAGCATATTGACTAAATGTTTCAATTTCACATTAGAGGCAACTCAACTGTCTTAACTGAAATTCTCCATTTTATCTCAGTGTATCAACTCTTACAGAAGTGGTTCTTGTGGGGTGGTGTTGGGCCATTGTGTAGTTTTCTTGTTACTGTATTTTATCCTCCGGATGGGAATTGCTTCCTCAATGTTTCTTAGAACTCAAATGCTTCCTCTGGCTCTTCTCTTACTATACGGTAAATGTACTGTATCTCATCGGTGCCATAGAGTGACATGGAATCGTTGAGTCATGAATAAAATACACATAGTAATGAACTTAAGTAAATGTTTTAAACCTAGTCAAATTAATAAAATAAACCTACCTACAGTGCGTTTGGAAAGTATTCAGACCCCTTGACTTTTTACACATTTTGTTACATTACAGCCTAATTAAATTATTTATTTTCCTCAATCTACACCCAATACCCCATGATGACAAATCCAAAACGGGTTTTTAGAAATGTTTGCATATGTATAAAATTTAAAAAAAATGATACCTTATAAGTATTCAGACCCTTTGCTATGAGACTTGAAATTGAGCTCAGGTGCATCCTGTTTCCATTGATCATCCTTGAGATGTTTCTACAACGTGATTGGAGTCCACCTGTGGTAAATTCAACTGATTGGACATGATTTGGAAAGGCATGCACCTGTCTATATAAGGTCCCACAGTTGACAGTGCATGTCAGAGCAAAAACAAGCCAGGAAGGAATTGTCCGTAGAGCTTCGAGACAGGATTGTGCCGAGGCACATCAATGGGGAAGGGTACCAAAAAATGTATGGTTCCCTAGAACACGGTGGCTTCCATCATTCTTAAATGGAAGAAGGTTGGAACCACCAAAACTCTCCCTAGAGCTGTCTGCCTGGCCAAAATGAGCAATCAGGGGAGAAGGGCCTTGGTCAGGGAGGTGACCAAGAACCCAATGGACACTCTGACAGAGTTCCTCTGTGGAGACTGGGAGAACATTCCAGAAGGACAACCATCTCTGCAGCACTCCACCAATCAGGCCTGTAAGGGAGAGTGGCAAGAACCGAAGGCACTCCTCTGTATAAGGCACATGACAGCCCACTTGGAGTTTGCCAAAAGGCACCTAAAGGACTCAAACCAGGAGAAACAAGATTGAACTCTTTAGCCTGAATGCCAAGTGTCACGTCTGGAGGAAACCTGGCACCATCCCTACAGTGAAGCGTGGTGGTAGTGGCAACAGCATGCTGTGGGGATGTTTTACAGACTAGTCAGGATCGAGGGAAAGTTGAACGGAGCAAAGTACATTGCGATCCTTGATGAAAACCTGCTCCAGAGCGCTCAGGTCCTCAGACTGGGGTGAAGGTTCACCTTCCAACAGGACAATGACCCTAAACACACAGCCAAGACAACGCAGGAGTGGCTTCGGGACAAGTCTGAAAAATTGTCAAAGACTCTAGCCACACTAGTCATAGACTGTTCTCTCTGTTACCGCATGGCAAGCCGTACTGGAGCACCAAGTCTAGGTCCAAAAGGCTTCTTAACAGCTTCTAACCCCAAACCATAAGACTCCTGAAAAGCTAATCAAAGGGCTACCCAGAGTCCTCTTTTACGCTGCTGCTACTATCTGTTTATTATCTATGCATGGTCACTTTAACTCTACCTACATGTACATATTACCTCAATTACCTTGACTAACTAGTGCCCCCGCACATTGACTCTGTACTGGTAACTTTATATAGCCTCGCTAATGCTATTTTACTGCTGCTGTTTAATTATTTGTTACTTTTTGTTTTATTTTCTTTTACTTAACACATTTTTCTTAACTTCTTAAATCATTGTTGGTTAAGGGCTTGTAAGTATGCATTTCACTGGCACATGTGACAAATATAATTTGATTTGAATGTCCTTGAATGTCTTTGAGTGAAATTTGTCCTTTGGTCTGGAGTCCAAATAGGAGATTTTTGGTTCCAACCACCATGTCTTTGTGAGACGAGGTGTTGGTGAACGGACTATCTATCTCTCTGTATTTCCCACCGTAAAGCATGGAGGAGGAGGTGTTATGGTGTTTGGGTGCTTTTCTGGTGACACTGTCTGTGATTTATTTAGAATTCAAGGCATACTTAACAAGCATGTCTACCACAGCATTCTGCAGCAATACGCCATCCCATCTGGTTTGGGCTTAGTGGGACTATCATTTGTTTTTCAACAAGACAATGACCCAACACACCTCCAGGCTGTGTAAAATATATTTTACCAAGAAGGATAATGATGGAGTGCTGCATGAGGTGACCTGACCTCTACAATCCCCCGACCTCAACCCAATTGAGATGGTTTGGGATGAGTCGGCCGACAGAGTGAAGGAAAAGCAGCCAACAAGTACTCAGCATATGTGGGAAATCCTTCAAGACTGTTGGAAAAGCATTACAGGTGAAGCTGGTTGAGAGAATGCCAAGAGTGTCCAAATCTGTCATCAAGGCTATTTGAAGAATCTCAAATCTCAAATATATTTGTTATTTGTTTAACACTTTTTTTGGTTACTACATGATTCCATATGTGTTATTTCATAGTTTTGATGTCTTCACTTTTATTCTACAATGTAGAAAATAGTAAAAATAAAGAACAACCCTTGAATGAGTAGGTGTTCTAAAACTTTTGACCGGTAGTGTATGTAAATGTGACATTACCGTTTTAAATTTTGGAAAAGTGTGAAAACAAATCTAAACCTATTTTTGCTTTGTCATTATGGGGTATTGTGTGTAGATTGATGAGCGAAAAAAACCATTTGTTGGTGTGACCCTGGATAGCCATGAATAAAAAAAACAAGAAAATTGTGACGTTTGGTTAATATAAGAAATATTAAGTATATTTAAAACCAAATACTTTAGACTTTTACTCAAGTAGTATTTTACTGGCTGACTTTCACTTTTACTTGAGTCATTTCCTATTAAGGTATCATTACCTTTACTCAAGTATGACAATTGTGTACTTTTTCCACCACTGCCTATGCTTTTCATACATGATAGTCAATAATGATGATCTAAAAAGGGTTCATTTAGACAAATGATGGGAAGGATTGCAATAAACTACATTTGGGAGGAGTCACACGTCTTCGAGTTGTGCCTGACACGTGAAAGTTTTACTTGTGCTCTAGACTCAGAAAAGAAACTGTGGATCAGACTATTTTTAGAGCGGTACTCTATGGGGGCATCAGAGGGGGCTCGAGAAAACGGTCGAGGAATAAGTCACTGCGCAACAATGAGTCTGAACACAATCTCGAAGTGATAAATGTAGGGAAGTAGCTTTTACAATCCACAATTTGGTAGTTTACAATTAGTTCGAAACGCAGTGGCCACTGGAAACGTTTCTGCGCAGCGCAATGGCTGCCCAGTGCGACTCGTTGAGCGGATACTTGCAACAGTCCGACCAGGGCTCGAACAGCGAGCGCAGTACTGACTCCCCGGTCCCCGGCTCCGAGGATGACTTGAGCGGACCCCATGCCTTACCAGACCCGGAGTGGACGGAGGAGAGATTTCGAGTGGACCGCAAGAAACTGGAAATCATGTTATTAGGTAGGCCTAAAGAAAAAACACAGACAAATGGTGCTCTGTGTTGCTACATTTTAAAACTTTGACTACATTTTAAAACATTCCTTTGTTATGGGAATGGGAACTATGCCAACTGTATGCTTCCAAAACCAAATTTCCCCCCTTCATATGGTATTGGCAGTTTTTTCCCCCATTAACATTATTTGGGTATATTTCGTGTCTGCCTTGTCCTGGAATGTGTAGGCCTGATGTTACTTTGTCGCTCGTTTACTTGTTTTTGATGTCTTCAGAGACTGTCCGGTTCAAAGAATTTTGGCCATAATTTGAAACATTTCTTTGTAGTTTCTTTTGATCACCGAAAGCAAATTACACATTGTGGTTCCCTCTGCTCGGTTGGTATTGAGATGTAATCAATGTCATGTATTTTTTCTAGGATGGGCATAGTCTTCTGTAGAAAGTTGCCTCAATATTACATACATTAAAACAAACGTTAGACACGGTACAATTGTTTATGCAAAACTAGTCATTCAATTCTGACTGAAGTCTCGGTCACTTCACATGCATTTATAATGTTTGTGCTATGGTCAGCAGTTGAGAAGCATGAACACGACTCGACCAATAGGAGTCGCTATGAGCACGTGTTATGGTCATCGCTGAAGTTTTACGTGCTGATACCTCAATAGCTGAAAACACTTCTATCGATGAAACCAAACGATCCTGAAAATATTTCCTGGTCATTGGTAACCTATAACGATGCAAATGCCCACGTTGTTTATGGTTATTTAACCTAATTAAAAGTGTTTAAGAATACTATTTTGTCAATATTTCATGTAGTCTGTATGTCCAGTACTGTACAAACCTATAGTCAATGATCTGTCTGAGATACAAAGCGTATTTGCATCCACTGTTTTCCAGATGATGATAAAGTTTTATTCCCATTAGTAGCTACTCCAGCACAATCTCTGTCACCGTCATGTCTGTGAACAGTTCAATGACTGACATAAGTCCCTTGGAATGTAAAGGGTGAGATCCTCATCAGTTATTGCAAAACGCATCTTGTAGAAGAAGAAACCAGGGTTATGTAACTGAAGACTCTTTATCAATCCCACAGGAAGACCGTGAGTTGCCATCAGCTGGAGAAACAGCCCAACAAGGCCATACAGGGAACATTAACAACAGGAGATAATGAACCCAATGAAAACAACCCATGGAAGCTGAGATATCATGCAAAACAAGGGGTTTCCTATTCAGCTTGACACGAGACAACCCATGTCTTTGTCTGTCTTGACACTTCTTTCTCATCCTGTTGGATATCTACTCAGTGGGCTACTGATTGATCTACTCTCCTTTGATAATATTTTATTTCATTACAGTACTTTTTTGATTATAATGAGTTAACCTCCGATGAATGTTGTTCCAAACTTCTCCTCCGTGTATGCCCAAGATAAACCAGATCTGTGTGGGTGGACATTATTATAAAAATGCCTGTTTAATTGGAGCACATTTATCAAACCTGCTCTGTAGTTCTGTGTTTTGAAGTTGAAGAAAAAACGGTTATAGGTTTTCTGTCTGTCTTTCTCTCTCTTTCACCCACACTTCCAGCTCCTCATGGTTGTGGTCCCATTGCTGCTGTGCTACTCTGCAGTCCTTAAAGCTCCATGTCATCCCTTCCTTTTCCAGGAAAACAACTTAACCAGAGGCCGTCCCTAAACTGAAGTCTCCTGGACATACTGTGTGTGTGTGCCTGCGCGTGTGTGGCAGAGGTCATCTCTTTAACATGTTGTTTTCTAGTAGTTTCTATGATCATGGCAGGATTTCGCCATGTTAACATTCAGTCAGTGGCATGAAGTGAATATTACTATTTGTTTTGTCTGTGGTCAGTCGTTGGCCTTTCTCAATTGGGCAAAGGTCTGTTCTCTCCTCGAGTCCTGTCCTCCGTGACCCGGTAAACCGATAAGTGGTGGCCATGAAGGAGAGTGTCAATTCGTTAATAGAGGAACGGAGGAGTTTGCTCCTCTCCCTCAATTGCCTCTTCCGGGGGAAGATGCTCAGGTGTATCCTACCACGGAAGAGTTGAAATCCCCCACACCCCCTTTGAAACAACTGTTGTTTTCTCAGATGAGAAATGCATGCACACATTTAAAAAAAGGATACATTTATAATTTTATCTATAAAATGTCTGGCTCAACTAGCTCAACATTTTATACCACTTTACACAGGTACTTGGAGATTCCAGTTCTTTAAACGTCATTAGCCTAATGACATTCTAGTGGAGAAGGATAGTCCAATTTCATACAAGCACATTTATTTCCACATTTCCTTTCCTTGCCTCCTCGATTTACCTTTTTCAAACGAATGTGAGGAGAGGGAGTATATGACATGAGGAATTAAGGAAATCCAGTTGAGATTTAATTTAATTGAACCCATATTTTACCAGGTAGGTTGCCTGAGAACACATTCTCATTTACAGCAATGACCTGGCGAATAGTTACAAGGGAGCGGAGGGGGGATGAATAAGCCAATTGGAAGATTCTCACAGTGGTTCAGAGTGAGTGATCGTGCAACCTCAACCATGAAACAGCATTAGACTTTAAAAAAATCTACTTTCTCTATTCTGGAAGAGTTGAAGGATGTACTCTATCCCATAGGGCTTGCAGACATTCTTTAAGACATTCAGTCTTCATCAGCAGTAAGAGCATCCTTGTGTGGTTGTTTTTTTAATGCATAATTAACCAATATACCGTATATTTAACTCCAAGCCTGTTTAGGATGCTTTGATTGGTCATTGCGTGTTACCGTCAGCATTGTAAAATCTGTTTTCATTGGAGGAGAGGGCTTTGTTGATGTGGGACTCGGTGTCCTGAAGTGGACACAGCCCAGAGTTTGGCCTATAGTTAAATCATTGTGTGGGAACTTCAGTATATTTTCACTCCAGGTTTTATCAGCTGTGACGGTATCTCTGGCCTCCCTTGCTTGGAAACTTGTGTAACCTGCATTATGCAAAATGGAAAGGTCCTGCATAAAGCCTTGCTAATGTTAAAAGGTGCTTCAAATAACATTTCCTCCCATCTCAACTTCCACTATAGAGGAGGAGTTTTGGAAGACTTAATTTAGAGCGAAAAAACACCTGTTAGGAATGTGTGTAAGCTTTTATTTAGTGAAGTAATGAGTCGTCCTATCTGAATAGCCAAATGTAGGCCTCCTCTTGGCTTGCATTGCAGTGTGACTTCTTTCCAAGCCTCCCTATAAAATCCATTAAGCCAGTATCCGGATGGTGTTGAAATATACAGTATGACAGATGAGCATCTATTTCCCATGCACAGTTGAAGTCAGAAGTTTACATACACTTAGGTTGGAGTCATTAAAACTCGTTTTCAACCACCACAAATTTCTTGTTAACAAACTATAGTTTTGGCAAGTCGGTTAGGACATCTACTTTGTGCATGACACAAATTAATTTTCCCAACAATTATTTACAGACAGATTGTTTCACATATAATTCACTGTATCACAATTTCAGTGGGTCAGATGTTTACATACACTAAGTTGACTGTGCCTTTAAACAGCTTGGAAAATTCCAGAAAATTATGTTTAGAAGCTTCTGATAGACTAATTGACATCACTTGAGTCAATTGGAGGTGTACCTGTGGATGTATTTCAAGGCCTACCTTCAATCTCAGTGTCTCTTTGCTTGACATCATGGAAAATCAAAAGACATCAGCCAAGACCTCAGACATTTCTTTTTGTAGACTTCCATAAGTCTGGTTCATCCTTGGGAGCAATTCCCAACACCTGAAGGTACCACGTTCATCTTTACAAACAATAGTACGCAAGTATAAACACCATGGGACCACGCAGCCGTCATACCGCTCAGGAAGGAGATGCGTTCTGTCTCCTAGAGATGAATGTACTTTTCTGTGAAAAGTGCAAATCAATCCCAGAACAACAGCAAAGGACCTTGTGAAGATGCTGGAGGAAACGGGTACAAAAGTATCTATATCCATAGTAAAATGAGTCCTATATCGACATAACCTGAAAGGCTGCTCAGCAAGGAAGAAGCCACTGCTCCAAAACCGCCATATAAAAGCCAGGCTACGGTTTGGGGACCCATGGGGACAAAGATTGTACTTTTTGGAGAAATGTCCTCTGGTCTAATGAAACAAAAATAGAACTGTTTGGCCATAATGACCATCGTTATGTTTGGAGGAAAAAGGGGGACGCTTGCACGCCGAGGAACACCATCCCAACCGTGAAGCACAGGGGTTGCAGCATCATGTTGTGGGGGTGCTTTGCTGCAGGAGAGACTGGTGCACTTCACAAAATAGATGGCATCTTGAGGGTGGAAAATTATGTGGATTTTTTGAAGCAACATCTCAAGACAATTGAAGTTAAAGCTTAGTCGCAAATGGGTCTTCCAAATGGACAATGATCCCAAGCATACTTCCAAAGTTGTGGCAAAATGGCTTAAGGACAACAAAGTCAAGTTATTGGAGTGGCCATCACAAAGCCCTGACCTCAATCCTATAGAAAATGTGTGGGCAGAACTGAAAAAGTGTGTGCGAGCAAGTATGCCTACAAACCTGACTCAGTTACACCAGCTCTGTCAGGAGGAATGGGCCAAAATTCACCCAACTTATTGTGGGAAGCTTGTGGAAGGCTACCTGAAACGTTTGACCCAAGTTAAACAATTTAAAGGCAATGCTACCAAATACTAATTGAGTGTATGTAAACTTCTGACCCACTGAGAATGTGATGAAAGAAATAAAAGCTGAAATAAATCATTCCCTCTACTATTATTCTGACATTTCGCATTCTTAAAATAAAGTGGTGATCCTAACTGACCTAAGACAGGGAATTTTTACTAGGATTAAGTGTCAGGAATTGTGAAAAACTGAGTTTAAATGTATTTGGCTAAGGTGTATGTAAACTTCCGACTTCAACTGTATGTCAATATTCTCCAACACTCACACAGATCTGGTCTATCGGTCAAAGGTCTGTTTTTACTATTAGACACATCATCTCCTATGACGTGTACTGTAAGTGGGGCTGAGGATACAATAGTTTTTATAGTGTCCTCTGTTTTGTCTGTTTCCCCTGCTGTTTGTTTTAGAGGCTTTGACCTGAAGGAAGTGTGTAAGATTTGAAGTTGGAGGAGAAAAGGGTTGTTGTCTGAGAGAAACACAGTGGGTACATTAGAAACATCATGATGACTACACCGTACATCACCACATTAGAAGGCTATATCCACTAACACTCACTTTGTTTAGCACAGTTCCTTTCTGGAACAATATGGAAATAATGATCTGAATAGAAATGGTAATACATGCCCCCCGTGCAGTGCCTCCGTTGCACATTATCACAATTTGTTTTGGTGCCCTACTTCTAAATTAAATTACATGGTCAAATTGAAATGTCTTGAATTGGCAGTCAATGGATGACCAGTTTTAAGTCAGTTAATGATTTTAAGTCTGTAAATGGTTGCAAAAATCTCTCAGTAACTGTCTGCATACCTCAAGTTTTTGTGTGTTGGTGCAGGAGGAAAACTTGAATGTAGTGTAAACTGCTTTATGGTTCTCTGGTCACATAAACTACCAATCTCATTAAAATTAGTTTTTTTATTCACTAAAGTGTGGGAAAACATTTCCTCTTAGTCATATATTCCAAATCAAATGTGTGTGAATATGTCCATGTACAGTATGTGTAGTTTCCATAGTTACAAGCAAGGTAGACAGATGTGTATTTGGCATGTGATTTGGAGACTCTCAATTGGCCTTTGTTTATTGGGGTTACCTTTTTCCTAACAACATTTTATTGTTAATTTGAAGTTAAGTGAGATCTTTGTACAGAGTTCTGGTGGCCTACAGTATACAGACTATATGTTAGCTGACTAACTACACCACCCCTAATTAAATTAATAATTTTCTTCATTGTAACATTTTGTTTCCCTCCCCTAAACCTCTACCTGACAATTATCGGGTAGCTGTATCTTGGTCTTGAGGTGTAAAAGCGCTCCTCGAAAACAAATAGTAAACGTGCAGATTTGCTGCTACCTTGTAGCCTGCAGGTTTACGTCAGTATTCTCATGCATCCTAACAAACGGCATTAGCTAACCGTACAATGTCACCAAGTAGGCTATGCCTTGCAACATTATACACTCTGTCCCCCAGTAGGGATGGAACTGAGTACATTGAAGGCAATGTAAAAACTGATCCTGTATGGAAAGAAGCAGACTCACAAACTGGGTCGAAAAGCAGAAAAAGGGTCTTCTCTCTGCGGCACGTCCACATTCTGTCCTAAAATAGTGTAGGATGGGGTATAGGCCCCCATCCTCGTCTTCCTCCTGGGTGCTGAGTAAGAGCTTCAGACAGGAAGTGAGTGTTGTGTGGGGGAATGTGCTGCAGTCACCACTCTCTACTGTAGGAGAACACAGGACTGTTTCAACCTCCAGAACCACATACTATTAAACTAATGGGCTGTTTTAAGTGGTGTTTACTGAGGACATTACAGGGACTCATCATGGGGGAGCTCAAAGTATGTCAAGTATGTGGTGTAAACTTGAATATATTTCGGGTATAATGTTACTCAAGTGTTTTTTCTATTGGAGCTTTAACATCACTCTATACTCTGCTCCTCAACATCATGGCAAGCAGACATTATGCCAAAACAATATGTGATAAAGTGTTTGTGCCTTTTGTATGGTGTAGCTCTCCTCTCTGTATCCTGTAGCTCCCCTCTCTGTATCCTGTAGCTCCCCTCTCTGTATACTGTAGCTCTCCTCTCTGTATACTGTAGCTCTCCTCTCTGTATCCTGTAGCTCTCCTCTCTGTATCCTGTAGCTCCCCTCTCTGTATCCTGTAGCTCTCCTCTCTGTATCCTGTAGCTCTCCTCTCTGTATCCTGTAGCTCTCCTCTCTGTATACTGTAGCTCTCCTCTCTGTATACTGTAGCTCTCTTCTCTGTATCCTGTAGCTCCCCTCTCTGTATCCTGTAGCTCTCCTCTCTGTATCCTGTAGCTCCCCTCTCTGTATACTGTAGCTCTCCTCTCTGTATCCTGTAGCTCTCCTCTCTGTATCCTGTAGCTCTCCTCTCTGTATCCTGTAGCTCTCCTCTCTGTATACTATCGCTCTCCTCTCTGTATACTGTAGCTCTCCTCTCTGTATACTGTAGCTCTCTTCTCTGTATCCTGTAGCTCCCCTCTCTGTATCCTGTAGCTCTCCTCTCTGTATCCTGTAGCTCCCCTCTCTGTATACTGTAGCTATCCTCTCTGTATCATGTAGCTCCCCTCTCTGTATACTATAGCTCTCCTCTCTGTATACTGTAGCTCTCCTCTCTGTATACTGTAGCTCTCCTCTCTGTATACTATAGCTCTCCTCTCTGTATACTGTAGCTCCCCTCTCTGTATACTATAGCTCTCCTCTCTGTATCCTGTAGCTCCCCTCTCTGTATACTGTAGCTCTCCTCTCTGTATCCTGTAGCTCTCCTCTCTGTATACTGTAGCTCCCCTCTCTGTATACTGTAGCTCTCCTCTCTGTATCCTGTAGCTGCCCTCTCTGTATACTATAGCTCTCCTCTCTGTATACTGTAGCTCCCCTCTCTGTATCCTGTAGCTCTCCTCTCTGTATCCTGTAGCTCCCCTCTCTGTATCCTGTAGCTCTCCTCTCTGTATACTGTAGCTCTCCTCTCTGTATCATGTAGCTCTCCTCTCTGTATCCTGTAGCTCTCCTCTCTGTATCCTGTAGCTCTCCTCTCTGTATCCTGTAGCTCTCCTCTCTGTATCCTGTAGCTGCCCTCTCTGTATCCTGTAGCTGCCCTCTCTGTATCCTGTAGCTGCCCTCTCTGTATCCTGTAGCTCTCCTCTCTGTATCCTGTAGCTCTCCTCTCTGTATCCTGTAGCTCTCCTCTCTGTATCCTGTAGCTCTCCTCTCTGTATCCTGTAGCTCTCCTCTCTGTATCCTGTAGCTCCCCTCTCTGTATCCTGTAGCTCCCCTCTCTGTATCCTATAGCTCTCCTCTCTGTATCCTATAGCTCTCCTCCCTGTATACTGTAGCTCCCCTCTCTTCCAACCTTTTCTGAAACACGCTGATACAATTTAACAATTTTATATTCAACTTTGCTTACACGTTGAATTCCTTCATCCCAAGCATGATGAAGTGTTCAGGAGCTAATTGAGGTCTTTTCTTGTGGAAAAACCTGCATGTTATTACTAAATAAAACCTGGAATCATGTTTCAACGGTCCGACTTGACTCGAGCTCTCTGACCCATTTCTCTGCTTCTGAAACTGTGAAATTAATACCTTTTTTTAAATTATATTTTTTTACTTCACCTTTTTCTTCTGCACCTTTAAAGTGCAGATTTACATTCTGGCTGGTTTGCGGCTGCTATAATTGTACTTTTTTTGAACTACCACTCTCCCCTTTGAGTGTTGTGTTTTCTTAAGAGGACCTCGGTTAGTTGTTCTTTCTCTTCATTCAACATTTAGTACAATCTGCTTTTTCTCCACATGCCCTGATTGGAGAGAGTGCTCTTGGTTGGTGGACCTGGTCCTGGTTGTTGCTAGAATATTCTTCAATGGGATAAAAGAAAATGGAAAGAAAGGGAACAGAAACGTTATGTTTAGTTTGATGGAGAGGGCTGGACGGTGGTCATTTCAAAAAGGCCCTAATTGAGTTACTTTGTTGATTTGGATGTGTCAGTGTGGACTGCGGATGCCGTTCGTCAAAGTCATCAAGGAATGAATTCCCACACATTCAGATAACAAACAAAAAATAAGTGTAGATGAAAGATGGTTATTTATGTGAGTGAATTTGGGATATGAATTCTACTGTAGGCTATTAGCTGTGTTTAGGGTACTATGGCTCCATCTGTTTTAGTGAAATGGACTTTACCAGCCCCTCTGGAGTAGGTTCTTACACTACATACCAGGTACAAGGGGAATGCTTAGGTTGTGAAATGTTTCTGGCAAGTTTGCAACAACTCACCCACAATTCACCAATGGGAGGAGATGGGTAGACACCCACAATGTGATAAAGCATCATTCCTGCACCTCATTCTAATGCCTCTACTTAGCAATTAAACCAACAGACTGACTCAGTGGTTGTAAATTAGTTTGTCTGGGTCTCCTATTTGTTTGTTATTTGACTTGTATTTTTACTTAGAAAAAGGACCAATTTGTTAAGTGTTTTTTTATACTTAACTGTTTATGTGGTATGTCTTAAACTGTCTAGTGTTTTATGGATTGTGAGTTGTGTAAGCTTTCTGTATCATATTTTATTTTCTAGGGCCCGTATCCACAAATCATCTCAGAGTAGGAGTGCTGATCTAGGATCAGTTTTGCCTTTTAGATCATAATGAGTAAGATGGTATGGACAGATCCTAGATTAGCATTCCTACCCTGAGGCGCTTTGTGAATACGGGCCCAGTACTGGCAGTCTGTCAACTCCACTGCAGCATTACACATCTGGGAGTTTGTTTATTCATTTATTATTTCACAGTTGCCTGGCAACTGCACATGCCTTTTTCTCCTGTGAAAGAAGTCATTCGGAGACGACAGCAGCCTGTGTTCTGGACAGGAACACAAGAATAACGGTTGTTTGAGCTGTTGCCTTTCTAACAGCTGTTGCCTTTCTTACAAAGTGCATAAGTGATTACGAATTTAAGAGGTCCCACAAAAGCAGACGAAATAACAAATATGGAGGGCTTAAAAGAAATTGGCATGGCCATGGATGCAATGGTTATACTCTGAGTCTCTCCAACATTTGGCCAGCAGCAGTGACCGGAGGTTGTTGACAACTTGTCTGGCTGTAGCTACTACTTCCTGGGTCCTTCCGTCCTTACTGATTTAGATACGATTGTGTGGATAGTGCGGGAGTCGAGAGCTACTCAGGAACTGAAGTTTAGTGAATGGATGCTAACCTGTGTGATGGTTTGCCAGAGGACCACATAGAGGAAGACTCAATAGTGCTCTGTCCGTATCTGTTTTCTCAAGTGCTGCCAGCAACTTGTCTGTTGAAAGGTGATATACTGGATGGAAACATCGCAGCTTTCATCCTGCTCATTTAGACTTGATTTATTTAAACAGGCTTGTCAATGAAAAATAATGTTTTTGGCAGAAATCGTTAGTGTTAAACACATCCTTCTGTTTATCGTCTAAACATTACAGTGGTCCTTTCTTATAGAGCTAGATCAATCTTAAACCTTTTATGCCGCTCACTGTCGTACCATTTCTCAGAGAGATTGATGGGGATGGCAAGAGGCGTAGTATTGCGTAGTATTGCGTGCAGCACAGTTCTAAATGGTGAATGATTTCACCAAACTTGTCTTAAGCAATAACTCAAGTGGTGCGTGCGCGGTTTGGGCATGCACGCAGATGGTGTGTGTGTTTTTTAAAGACTCCCCCGGGTGCACTGTCATTTCCATGTTGAATCAGCTGAGAGGTGCTGACGCTCATAGTGTTCTGCTTGAGAGCATCTGGTGGGTGGAGAAACATGGTAAGAACATCCTGCTCTCGCTATATTCCACTCCATTCTATCTGGGAGTGGTAGTAGTTCATTCAGACTTGTCCTAAGGGGCTATTTCACACAGCTGGTCTAAGGACTTAAAGCCAGCTAACTTTCACAAGTACATGCAAGAGAGTTTGGACAGACATTTTGGAAACCTGAAATTTGGACAGCGGTTCAAAACAAAAACAATTTGGCTACAGCCTTAGGCAGTTCCACCTCGGTTTTTATATGCTGACAGTGATTTCCTTGTCTCTGTGATATATTGTCTGTTGGTAATTTAACCACCATAAGCATTTATCTTGTATTAATTTACAACGGTCCTTCTCTTTTCTCGTTTTAAACCAGTGATTACTGGTTACCGTTTTAAACCAGTGATTACTGGTCAGAGTATATTTTCCTGTTTGTGTCAGAGCAAAGATAGTTTTATGTGTTTTGCTTTAGTTCTAATGTCCATAAACATACTGTGAGTACCAAAGCTTTGCTCTAGAGTCTACTCCCCAATGTCTTAAGTCACTCTGTTACTGCTGTCCCACCAGGATTTGTCTCGCCAGGCATTGAGATTTAGATGGTGCCTTTGGGTTTTCCTCACTTTTCATGCTCCAAAAAACTCCAACCATCATCTAAATCCTTTGATTTTTTGTTGTTGTACAGAATAAGGTTCTAGACATCAGAAGAGCGATTACTCACCTCTAACTGGACAAGGATATTTTTTTTCTTTAATGAGTCGTACGTGAAGGATATACTACTCATCCCGGACCAGGCCAAAAATCTTGGTCATTCGCATGCAGAGGAGAAGCCGTTGCAGAAGTCGTAGAGCCAGATGCCTGGCAAGACTGTCACTGAGTGGATAATTGGCCTTTACCCTCCATTCTGCAGTGCGATCTCTAATATTAAGGAAGTCTTGAGGTTTTGCCCGCCTGAGTTAGTGTGGTCTACAACTTATGATGAAGTATTCTATCTACCGAGAGAGTTTTCATCTATATTCTTCGTAGCTGTCTATCACAGGAAGTACCAGTGACGCGCTCTACGGAAGTGGTCCGATGAAGCGGATGCTAAGCTATAGAACTTTTTCGCTAGCACAGACTGGAATATGTTCCGGGATTCATCCAATGGCATTGAGGAGTATACCACATTGGCTTTATTAATAAGTGCATCGATGACGTCATACCCACAGTGACTGTACGTACAGTACATATCCCAACCACTAGCCATGGATTACAGACAACATCCGCGATGAGCTAAAGGCTAAAGGTTCCGCTTTCAAGGAGCAGGACACTAATCCGGACGCTTATAAGAAATCCCACTACACCCTCGGACAAACCATTAAACAGGCAAAGCATCAATACAGGACTAAGATTGAATCCTACTACACTGGCTCTGACTCTCATCCGTATTGGCAGGGCTTGCAAACTATCACTGATTACAAAGGGAAACCAAGCCGTGAGCTGCCCAGTGACGCAAGCCTACCAGACAAGCGAAATGCCTTCTATGCTCACTTCGAGACAAGCAACACTGAACTATGCATGAGAGAACCAGCATTTCTGGACGACTGTGTGATAACTCTCTCCATAGCCGATATGAGTAAGACCTTTAAAGAAGTTAACATTCACAAGGCCGCAGGGCCAAACGGATTACCAGGACAGGTACTCCTAGCATGCTCTAACCAGCTGGCAAGTGACTTCACTGACATTTTCAACCTCTCCCTGACCCAGTCTGCAATACCTACATGTTTCAATCAGACCACCATAGTCCCTGTGCCCAAGAATGCCAAGGTAACCTGCCTAAATAACTACTGCCCCGTAGCACTCACATCTGTAGCCATGAAATGCTTGGAAAGGCTGGTCATGGCTCACATCAACCCAGAAAACCTGGACCCATTCCAATTCGCATACCGCCCCAACAGATCTACAGATGACATAATCTCTATTGCAGTACACACTGCCTTTTCCCACCTGGACAAAAGGAGCACCTATGTGAGAATGCTGTTCATTGACTACAGCTCAACGTTCAACACCATAGCTTAGTGATGAGCTTGGAGGGCACTAAGGACCCTGGGACTGAACACCTCCCTCTGCAACCGGATCCTGGACTTCCTGACGGGCCGCCCCCAGGTGGTGAGGGTAGGCAACATCACATCCACCACGCTGACCCTCAACATGAGCGCCCCTCTGGGTTGCGTGCTCAGTCCCCTCCTGCACTCCCTGTTCACCCACTACTGCGTGGCCACGCACGACTCCAACACCATCATTAAGTTTGCAGAGAACATGACTGTGGTAGGCCTGATCGATGACGATGAGACAGCCTACAGGGAGGAGGTCAGAGACCTGGCAGTGAGATGCCAGGACATCAACCTCTCCCTCAATGTGAGCAAGACAAAGGAGCTGATCGTGGACTATAGGAAAAGGAGGGCCAAACTGGCCTCCATTAACATTGATGTGGCTGAAGTGGAGCGGGTTGAGAGTTTCAAGGTCCTTGGTGTCCACATCACCAACGAACTATCATGGTCCAAACATACCAAGACAGTTGTGAAGAGGGCACAACAGCACCTTTTCCCCCTCAGGAGACTGAAAAGATTTGGCAAGGGTCCCCAGATCCTCAAAATTCTACAGCTGCACCATTAAGAGGATCCTGTTTGGTTACATCACCGCCTGGTATGGCAACTGCTCGGCATCTGACCGTATGGCGCTACAGAGGATAATTTGATTAGATTTTTGATTTCATCGTATGTCGAATGAGGCCATAATTCTACAGCTCCAACACTATTTACATTCCTCTTACCCTCCAAAACAAGTAAGCATCTCTCGCTCTGTACACATAATAAAATAACATTTTATTGATCACTTACACATGGTTAGCAGATGTTATTGCGAGTGTAGCGAAATGCTTATGCTTCTAGATCCGACAGTGAAGCACTATCTAACAGGTATAGAATAGATAGTGTAGTATACAGTATATCCAAATGAGATAAGTAATGCGAGATATGAAAACATTCTTAAAGTGGCATTATTAAAGTGACTGGTGTTCCATTTATTGAAGTGGCCAATGATATCAAGTCTGTAGGTCGGCAGCCGCCTCTCTGTGCCAGTGATGGCTGTTTAACAATCTGATGGCCTTGAGATAGAAGCTGTTTTTCAATCTCTCTGTCCCAGCTTTGATGCACCTGTACTGACCTCGCCTTCTGGATGGAAGTGGGGTGAACAGGCAGTGGCTCGGGTGGTTGTTGTCCTTGATCTTTTTTGCCTTCCTGTGATATCGGGTGTTGTAGGTGTCCTGGAGGGCAGATAGTTTGCCCCTGGTGATGCCTTGTGTAGACCACCCTCTGGAGAGCCCTGCAGTTGTGAGCAGTGCAGTTGCCGTACCAGGCGGTGATACAGCCAACAGGATGCTCTCGATTCTGCACCTGTAAAAGTTAGTGAGGGTTTTCGGTGACAAGCCACATTTTTGCAGCCTCCTGAGGTTGAAGAGGCGCAGTTGCACCTTCTTCACCACACTGTCCGTGTGCGTGGACCATTTCAGTTTGTCTGTGATAGGTACACCGAGGGACTTAACACTTTCAATCTTCTCCACTGCTGTCCCGTCGATGTGGATAGGGGGGTGCTCCCTTTGCTGTTTCCTGAAGTCCACAATCATCTCTTTTGTTTTGCTGACATTGAGTGAGAGGGTATTTTCCTGACACCACACTCCGAGGGCCCTCACCTCCTCCCTGTAGAGTGTCTCATCGTTGTTGGTAATCAAGCCTACCATAGTTGCGTTGTCTGCAAACTTGATGATTGAGTTCGAGGCGTGCATGGCCACGCAGTCGTGGGTGAACAGGGAGTACAGGAGAGGGTTGAGAACGCACCCTTGTGGGGACCCAGTGTTGAGGATCAGCGGAGTGGAGATGTTGTTTCCATACCGTCACCTCCTGGGGGTGGCCCGTCCGGAAGACCAGGACCCAGTTGCACAGAGCGGGGTCAAGACCCAGGGACTCAAGCTTAATGATGAGTTTGGAGGGTACTATGGTGTTGAATGCTAAGCTATAGTCAATGAACAGCATTCTTACATAGGTATTCCTCTTGTCCAGATGGGATAGGGTAGTGTGATGGCGATTGCGTCGTCTGTGGACCTATTGGGGCGGTAAGCGAATTGAAGTCGGTCTAGGGTGACAGGTAGGGTGGAGGTGATATGATCCTTGACTAGTCTCTCAAAGCACTTCATGATGACGGAAGTGAGTGCTACGGGGCGATAGTCATTTAGTTCAGTTACCTTAGTTTTCTTGGGAACAGGAACAATGGTGGCCATCTTGAAGCACGTGGGGACAGCAGACTGGGATAGGGATTGATTGAATATGTCCGTAATACACCAGCCAGCTGGTCTGCGCATGTTCTGAGGATGTGGCTAGGGATGCCATCTGGGCCGGCAGCCTTGCGAGGGTTAACACGTTTAAATATTTTACTCACTTCGGCCACGGAGAAGGAGAGCCCACAGTCTTTGGTAGCGGGCCGTGTCGGTGGCACTGTATTGTCCTCAAAGCGCGCAAAGAAGTTGTTTAGTTTGTCTGGAAGCAAAATGTTGATGTCTGCGACGGGGCTGGTTTTCTTTTTATAATCCGTGATTGTCTGTAGACCCTGTCGCATACTGTACGTCTTGTTTGAGCTGTTGAATTGCGACTCGACTTTGTCTCTATATTGATACTTTGCTTGTTTGATTGCCGTACGCAGGGAATAACTATACTGTTTGTATTCGGCCATATTCCCAGTTGCCTTGCCATTATTAAATGTGGTGGTACGTGATTTGATGCCATCGCGTATGCTGCCCTCAATCCACGGTTTCTGGTCAGGGAAGGTTTTAATAGTCAGTGGGTACAACATCTCTTATACACTTCTTTATAAACTCGCTCACCGAGTCAGCGTATACGTCAATGTTGTTCTCTGAGGCTACCCGGAACATATCCCAGTCCACGTGATCGAAGTAATCTTGAAGCATGGAATCCGATTGGTCAGACCCGTGTTGGATAGACCTAAGCACTGGTGCTTCCTGTTTTAGTTTCTGCCTATAGGAGGGGAGCAACAAGATGGAGCCATGGTCAGATTTGCCAAAAGGAGGGTGGGGGAGGTCCTTGTATCCATCGCGGAAGTTAGAGTAGCAATGGTTGAGCTTGTTACTCGCTCGTGTACTGCAATCAATATGCTGATAGAATTTAGGTAGCCTTGTTTTTAAATTAGCTTTGTTAAAATCCCCAGCTACAATAAATGTAGCCTCAGGATATATGGTTTCCAGTTTGCATGAAGTCCAGTAAAGTTCCTTGGTGGCTGTCTTGGTATCCACTTGCGGGGGGATATACTGTGACAATAACCGAGGAGAGTTCTCTTGGGAGATAATACGGTCGGCATTTGATTGTGGGGAATTCTAGGTCAGGTGAACAAAAGAACTTGAGTTCCTGTATGTTGTTACATTTACACCATGAGTCGTTAATCATGAAACATACACCCCCGCCCTTCTTCTTACCGGAGAGATGTTTATTCCTATCGGCGCGATGCACTAAAAATCCAATTGGCTGTACTGACTCCCGACAGCATGTCCCAAGCTAGCCATGTTTCCGTGAAACGGAGTATGTTATAATCCCAGATATCTCTTTGGAAAGCAACCCTTGCCCTGATTTCGTCGACTTTGTTAACTAGGGACTGGACATTAGCGAGTAATATACTTGGAAGCGATGGGTGGTGTGCGCGCATCCGAAGCTTCACTAGAAGACCGCTCCGGCATCCTCTCCTCCGGCAGTTTGTTTTGGGTCAGCTTCTGGAATCAGTTCAAATTCCCTGGGAGGTGCAGACAAAGGATCCGCTTTGGGAAAGTATTCCTGGTCGTAGTGCTGGTTGTGCTGTTAAGTTGACGTCTCTGATATCCGATAGTTCTTCCCGGCTGTATGTAATAACACTTAAGGTTTTCTGGGCTAACAATGTAAGAAATAATACATCAAAAAACTAAATACTGCACAGTTTCCTAAGGACTAGAAGTAAAGCTTCCATCTCTATCGGCGCCATCTTGTCTCGTACCAGGCTAAATGCATCTGTCCAGGCTGCATCCTCCATACTGCTTCCAGGAGCTGTTTTATAGTGACAGGATGGATGCCTTTGTTAAGATTAGGTGAAGTGTATATAGTATCTAAGTTTTGAACTAATAGGTGTAGGGGTTTGATTCATTAGATCCTATTTGATGGTTTTTGGGAAATGGCAACATAGATTACTACTCATAAATTGACTTCATATTTTGTTCCATATTTCACAAACACCCCAGACATATTGGTTGCAACATCCCGTTTGTACTCCGAGGTCTCAATGTTGAAACCCATAGATTCCTCCTCCTTTCTTGCCTGCTGCAGTACATAGTGGTGCCAATGTCAATATGAAACTCATGAGATGTTCCGTTATTGTGTAACACGCTGGCATATAATGATAACATATTACTTTATGCTGTCACAAGTATGCCATAACAGATCAGCATATCCAAGGTCGTCAAGACGGCTAACGCCAATCTAAAGCAACTGATTTATGCAACTGTGACATGTTGTAAGACTCAGCTGAAGTACTGATATTCTCCACCCCCATAACAAACCCCAGAGGTTCGTGGGGCGCCCACCCGTTCCTCCCCTGGTTCTCCCACGGCCCGTCTTCATGCCATGCATCTGCTGACAGGATGTTTTTCACTCCTTGCATTGCCCTCATGTCCTCTTCTACAGATGTTTGTAAAAGCAGAAGGAAATGTGGATTATAATTAATGAATATTTTTGTTGGGGGAAATCAGGTCTGAAATTTTAAAGTGGAAATTATAAACTTCAGAAGCCTTTTTAAACTGCAAATATACTACATGTTTTACATTTCCTGCATTGCAGAAAAGTTATTCTGCGACAGGGTGGTCAAATTAAGATTAAGATCCTACATCTGTACACCACTGTCTCCACTCATACGGGGGCGGCAGGTAGCCTAGTGTTGGGCCAGTAACCGAAAGGTTGCTATATCGAAACCCAAACTGAGAAGGTAAAAATCTGTCGTTCTGCCCCTGAACAAGGCAGTTAACCCACTGTTCCTAGGCCGTCATTGTAAATAAGAATTTGTTCTTAACTGACTTGCCTAGTTAAATAAAATAAAAATAAATACTCCACCAAGAGAGGTTCATTTCAGTTCCTCTAGCTGGAAATGCTGTTTTGCGTTCCATATACAGTACATGTGTTAATGTTATTATTAGGAAATAAGGAATGTTAGAAAACACTTTGGTTTGTATTCATCCACTGAGAATGAGTTGATGAAGTGTAACACAAACCCACTTGTATGATTGGTAGGCTGTTTATGTCAAAGCATCTTCATCTGTTCATCTTTGCCTGCCAGCATCTTCAGAAAACAGTGTTGCTGCAGACTGTTTAGCAGTTTTGCATCGTTTCAAATCAAATGTTATTGGTCACATGCAGATGTTATTGTGGGTGTAGCGAAATGCTTGTGTTCATAGCTCCAACATTGCAGTAATATCTAACAATTCACAACAATACACACAAAACTAAAAGTAAAACAATGGAATTAAGAAATATATAAATATTAGGATGAGCAATGTCAGAGTGGCATTGACTAAAATACAGTAGAATAGAATAGTGTATACATATGAGATGAGTAAAGCAGTATGTAAACATTATTAGGGACTAGTGTTCCATTATTAAAGTGGCCAATGATTCCATGTCTATGTATATAGGGCAGCAGCCTCTAAGGTACAGGGTTGAGTAACAGGGTGGTGATGGCTATTTAACAGTCTAATGGCCTTGAGATTGAAGCTATTTTTCAGTCTCTCGGTCCCAGCTTTGATGCATGCACCTGTACTGACCTCGCCTTTTGGATGATAGTGGGGTAAACAGGCCATGGCTCGGGTGGTTGATAATCTTTTTGGCCTTCCTGTGACATCGGGTGCTGTAGGTGTCCTGGAGGGCAGGCAGTATACGCCCGGTGATGCGTTGGGCAGACCACACCACCCTCTGGAGAGCCCTGTGGTTGCGGGCGGTGCAGTTGCCGTACCAGGCAGTGATACTCAATTGTGTGCATCAATTGTGCATCTGTAAAAGTTTGTGAGGGTCTCAGGGGCCAAGCCAAATTTCTTCAGACTCCTGAGGTTGAAGAGGCGTGGACCATTTCAGATTATCAGTGATGTGTACACCAAGGAACCTCTACCTTCTCCACTGTGGTCCTGTTGATGTGGATAGGGGCGTGCTCCCTCTGCTGTTTCCTGAAGTCCACAATCAGCTCCTTCGTTTTGTTGATGTTGAGGGACACGTTAGATTCCTGGCACCACTCCGCCAGTGCCCTCGCCTCCTCCCTGTAGACTGTCTCGTCATTGTTGGTAATCAGGCCTACTACTGTTGTGTCGTCTGCAAACTTGATGATAATATAGTTACTGTCACTGAGATAGTGGCTTTACTTCTACCAGGGCCTGGGTTTTGACCCCTGTTGTAAATTCTGATTGTACCACTTGAATAAAAACTCAAATGTTATGGACATTGAGATTTGATTAACAAATTGTCTCATTGAGAACATGACAGAACATTGTGCTTTATTTCTTTCTTGTTTCTGTATGTCATGAAGAGCTGTAGGCTAAATCTCAAAGTGCTAGGCTAAAGTACACCTGCTGCTGTGCATGTCTCCATTGTCCCATAACAACCTACAGAGCTAAGGCAGTGTTAGTATTTTGGTGAAGCAGAGTGTATATTGTTTTGACAGTATAGAATTAAACCAACTGAAAGCTATCATTCGGTACTGTATGTTACCCACCCACTACCAGAGGCTTAATCTTTCCCAAAGTCACACATGCTAGCCCAGTATCATCCAATCTCCTAGTGTGGCCCAAATAGGTTGTTTCATCCACCTCATCCCTTGGGCTTCCAATAGAAATACTCCCGCCTCTCAACGGTGTGATTCACCACATTCCTCATCCACAATGACCTGTAACTCCCACAGGACGTCCTGACCCCTGGCCCCAACCTGCTCCTACTTCTGTGAAAACATCAAACATCATTAACCTTTGGTATTCTCTTTTTAAATTATGTTCCCTGTAATCTAATTTGTTTTCCAATTTCAGACTAGTTGGGGACTGTGAGTGTAGAAATAGTATTTCATGTGAAATTTATGGGCCACATTCTTCTGAGTGAAGCAGGCTCTCTAGTGAAACATTTACAGACGTGTTTGCGGGGGAGTAAGTACAAGGATGTGTGAAACTTACTTTCTGTAGGCATTACTCCATTGCCAAGGGCCAGTTTGTCTGGACATTAACACCACCAGTTGGGGTCATTTGTTCGCTTATCTAATGCTTACATTTGTGCTTACCCAGGACATGTTATGTTGAGAAAGGAAAGCAAAATCCATTTTTCCCTTCAAATCATGTCAAGACACTAGTATTGCATTTTACCACACATTATGCAACTCATGGTGATCCTGACTGGAGAATGAAGGAGGTACCTTTGCACATGTTTGCATATTAAAGTTTAAGTCTAATTGTGGCTAGGTTGTAGGGAACCAACCTGGATCAATCTCAGGATCATTATATATTGATATTCTGTCATGTTGTCAACCCCTCCACAACATTAACTGCATTTGTGTTGATATCAAGAAAGCAAAATAACTTTCATTTCAATAGCAAATCATGGTGACATACTATATGACATTGTCCTGCAGTCTTTTTCCAAAAACACATACTGCGTGTTTCCATGGACCAATTCTAGCCAGTTAATCATTCTGAATGTTGACCTTTTCAGTAATTTTTCTATAGAAAATGCATTGCTCTCCAGAGGTAATACTAAACAGAACATTGGGTTAGGTTAAGGGCAATTCCATGGTAACAGAGTGACACTGAGACTCAGATTTCTCACTTCAAAATGTATGTCAAACAAAAACCAATGATTGCAAAGTTAAACAAACCATACAACTCTATGCGCAAATGACAGTTTCCACTGAAATGTTACAAAAACACATGGCAACAGAATGATGGTTTGTGCTGATTGTTCCGTTATTCAAGAAACTACTGTACTGAACTTTACTGTACTCTACTGTGATGTATTTTGATGTCAACTTGTGAAACATGGACGTAGACTATGATTGGTTCAGATTTGGTCGGGACTAACCAAATTTGGTCTTGTTTAGTGGTGGAACTCATTAAAATAATAGCCAGTGTGTATAATAATACCCAAATATGCAAAGGAGAATATTACATATTTCTACCTTTGTGTACCTATTCAGGATACATCACCATGATGGATATGAATATCCATAATTATGCATTTCTGTGTAGTACAGATCAGGGACCCATGAATTCCGTTACTGCAATTCTGTTACCGGGTGTAAATCCACTTCACCTACTGTAGTTCAATAACCAAAATCGATTTTTGACATGACACCTTAGTTGAGTTCCCATTCTTTCTGCAGACATATTTGAATCTTAATTTGGAGCAGATATACTATACAACAGTATGTGGACACTTCTTCAAATTACTGGATTCGGCTATTTCAGCCACACCCGTTGCTGACAGGTGTATAAAATCGAGCACACAGCCATGCAATCTCCAAAGGGAAACATTGGCAGTAGAATGGCCTTACTAAAGAGCTCAGTGACTTTCAACGTGGCACCATCATAGGATGCCACCTTTCCAACAAGTCAGTTCGTCAAATTTCTGCCCTGCTAGAGCTGCCCCGGTTAACTGTAAGTGCTGTTATTGTGAAGTGAACGTCGGGGAGCAACAACGGCTCAGCCGCAAAGTGGTTGGCCACACAAGCTCACAGAACGGGACCACCGAGGGCTGAAGCGCGTAGCGCATAAAAACGTCTGTTCTCGGTTGCAACACTCGCTACCGAGTTCCAAACTGCCTCTGGAAGCAACGTCAGCACAAAAACTTTTTCAGGAGCTTCATGAAATGGGTTTCCATAGCCGAGCAGAAGTGGTGGAAAAATGACCCAATTGTCACGCTTGAGTGAAAGTAAAGATACCTAGAAAATGACTCAAGTGAAAGTCACCCAGTAAAATACTTCTTGAGTAAAAGTATTTGGTTTGAAATGTATTTGCTAAAATATACTTAAGTATCAATAAAAAAATATTCCTTATATTAAGCAAACCAGACCACACCATTTTCTTGTTTCGTTTTTTGCGGATAGCCAGGGGCACACTGCAACATTCAGACAACATAATTTACCAACAAAGCATGTGTGTTTAGTGAGTCCACCAGATCAGAGGCAGTAGGGATGACCAGGGATGTTCTCTTGAAGTGTGTGAATTGTACCATTTTCTTGTCTTACTAAGCATTCAAAATGTAACAAGTACATTTTGGGTGTCAGGGAAAATGTATGGAGTAAAAAGTAAATAATATGTAAAATATAAATAGTGTGGCCTCCCGAGTGGCTCAGCGGTCTAAGGCACTACGTCAGTGTTGAGGCGTCACTACAGACTAGGGTTTGATCCCAGGCTGTGTCACGGCCGGCCGTTACCGGGAGTCCCATAGGGCAGCGCACAATTGGCTTAGCGTCGTCTGGGTTAGAGGAGGGTGTGGCCGGGGGGCTTTCCTTGGCTCATCACACTCTAGCGACTCCTTGTGGCAGGCCGGGTGCCTGCAAGCTGACCACAGTCGTCAGTTGAACGGTGTTTCCTCCAACACATTGGTGCGGCTTGCTTCCGGGTTAAGCAAGCAGGTGTTAACCAGCCAAGCAGCGCTGCTTTTTATGATTCGGAGGGCGCATGACTTGACCTTCGCCTTTCCTGAGCCTGTTGGGGAGTTGCAGCGATGAAACAAGATCGTCCCTACCAATTGGATATCACAAAATTGGGGATGAAAAGGGGGTAAAATTACAAACAAAACAACAAAAACGTGTATTTATATATATATATATATATATATATATATATATATATATATATAAAACCTACAGTTGAAGTCGGAAGTTTACATGCACCTTAGCCAAATACATTTAAAATCAGTTTTCACAATTCCTGACATTTAATCCTAGTAAAAATTCCCTGTCTTAGGTCAGTTAGGATCACCACTTTATTTTAAGAATGTGAAATGTCAGAATAATAGTAGAGGGAATTATGTTTTTCAGCTTCTATTTCTTTCATCACATTCCCAGTGGGTCAGAAGTTTACAAACACTCAATTCATATTTGGGTCAAATGTTTCGGGTAGCCTTCCACAAGCTTTTCACCCATTCCTCCTGACAGAGCTGGTGTATAACTGAGTCAGGTTTGTAGGCCTCCTTGCTCGCAAACGCTTTTTCAGTTCTGCCCACAAATTTTCTATAGGATTGAGGTCAGGGCTTTGTGATGGCCACTCCAATATCTTGACTTTGTTGTCCTTAAGGCATTTTGCCACAACTTTGGAAGTATGCTTGGGATCATTGTCCATTTGGAAGACCCATTTGCGACCAAGCTTTAACTTCCTGACTGATGTCTTGAGATGTTGCTTAAATATATCCACATCATTTTCCTTTCTTGTGATGCCATCTATTTTGTGAAGTGCACCAGTCCCTCCTGCAGCAAAGCACCCTCACAACATGATGCTGCCACCCCTGTGCTTCACGGTTGGGATGGTGTTCTCAGCTTGCAAGCCTCCCCCTTTTTCCTCCAAACATAACAATGGTCATTATGGCCAAAAAGTTTTATTTTTGTTTCATCAGACAGTGCAGTGCATATGCAAAATCTTGTAATAGAAATTGGGCGATTAGGGTGGGGTTTATACTTGCTTGCTGTTGCTCGTACAGATGAACGTGGTACCTTCAGGCATTTGGAAATTGCTCCCAAGGATGAACCAATTTTTTTTCTGAGGTCTTGGCTGATTCCTTTAGATTTTCCCATGATGTCAAGCAAAGAGGCACTGAGTTTGAAGGTAGGCCTTGAAATACATCCACAGGTACACCTCCAATTGACTGAAAGGATGTCAATTAGCCTATCAGAAGCTTCTAAAGCCATCACAACATTTTATGGAATTTTCCAAGCTGTTTAGAGGCACAGTCAACTTTGTGTATGTAAACTTCTGACCCACTGGAATTGTGATTAAGTGAAATAATCTGTCTGTAAACAATTGTTGGTAAAATTACTTGTGTCATGCACAAAGTAGATGTCCTAACCGACTTGCCAAAACTATAGTTTGTTAACAAGAAATTTGTGGAGTGGTTGAAAAACGAGTTTTAATCTCCAACCTAAGTGCAAGTAAACTTCCGACTTCAACTGTGTGTATATATATATATATATATATATATATATATATTTATGTGAAGTACAGATTCCCCCAAAACTACTTAAGTAGTACTTTGAAGTATTTTACACCACTGCTAAGCAGCGGCACACAAGCCTAAGATCACCATGTGCAATGCCAAGCATCGGCTGGAGTGGTGTAAAGCTCAACCCCATTTGACTCTGGAGCAGTGGAAACACGTTCTCTGGAGTGATTAATCACACTTCACCATCTGGCAGTGCGACGGACTAATCTGGGTTTGGCAGATGCCAGGAGAACACTACCTGCCCGAATGCATAGTGCCAACTGTAAAGTTTGGTGGATGAGGGAAATTGGTCTGTGACTGTTTTTCATGGTTCGGCCTTGGCCCCTTCCAGTGAAGGGAAACCTTAACGCTACAGCATACAATGACATTCTAGACAATTCTGTGCTTCCAACTTTGTGGCAACAGTTTGAGGAAGGCCCTTTCCTGTTTCAGCATGACCCCATGCACAAAGCAAGGTCCATACAGAAATGGTTTTTCGAGATCGGTGTGGAAGAACTTGACTGACCTGCACACAGCCCTGACATCAACCCCATCAAACACCTTTGTGATGAATTGGAACGCCGACTGCAAGCCAGGCCTAATTGCCCAACATCAGTGCCTGACCTCACTAATGCTCTTGTGGCTGAATGGAAGCAAGTCCCTGCAGCAATGTTCCAACATCTAGTGGAAAGCGTTCCCAGAATAGTGGAGGCTGTTATAGCAGAAAAGAAGGGACCAACTCCATATTAATGCCCATGATTTTGGAATGAGATGTTCAACGAGCAGGTGTCCACATACCTTTGGTCATGTAGTGTATTTTTTTGTTGTTTTGGTCACATAAAAAATAGGGAGATTTTACCAAAATTCTGTTACCAGATTTTGCATATACACTGTTCTTCCAGTAAATGTGTTTTGTAAAATGTTCAGTGGAAATTGTTAAAGTAGTTCTTGTGCATTGAATTGTATGGTTTGTTTAACTTTACAATCATTGGTTTGCTTGACAAAGATTTTGAAGTGAAAAATCAGTCTTCGTGTCACTCTTTTACTGTGGAATTGCCCTTAACCATAACATCATTCTTGTTATTACACCAAGGCCAATACGTATCACTGTACACCAGTGCTGTGGTGCTCCTGACCCAGTTTCTCTGAAAATGTGGTAAATATATCAAGAAAATAGAGAAACGCATCATTAGCAGCTTTGCATCAACTGCCTTAAATGACAGATGAACATGTGAATGCACTGCGGAGAACAACTATGTATTTTACATCAACAGAAAAGCCACAGGCCAGACAAATGGATGTATCTGTATCATAAACAAAGTATTGTTTTCACTGTGGTTAGGAAACTGTTCCGTGCCATATTTTACAGAGGTCTTGAGTATTTTTTTTCATTGCAAGTCTTTAAAATAATATTTGTTATACTCAGGGATATCCCTACAAAAGCTTGTGCTCTGCCAGATATGTCAGTAATTTCTCTTGTAGCTAACATTTCTAATGCCAGCCTTATGATACCATATTAATGCAGGAGGAGACATTGTCTGTCAAAAGTGTGAATATTCCAAAAAGATGGATCTCCCATCATGGTAGTATAGCACTGAGATCTTTTATACAAAGATCAGCAATTTGTTAGAAAGAAGCTGTATCTAATTATAAGGTTTATCAAGAATGAGTTTGACTTCTTTCTAAATGCAAAAATTAGATACTTTTGGGGATTTACACATTTACACATTCCCAGGACATTAGTTAACCCGAGCGTGATTTGGCTCTGTGAATGTTATACAGTACTGTATATTTAACAGTTGGTGGTTTCATGAATTGTTCCTTTTTCCTCTCTTACAGCGGCAACTGAGGGAAGAGTCAATGGTGGCGAGGACTTCTTTCAGAAGGTAAGTCTCGAGTCTGTATTATTGGATTGTGTTTGGATGTCCAGAGGAGAACACTCGGGTGATGAAATTAGAGAAAGTGTCAGGTGTTCCCCTAATAGGGTCCTGATAACAGAACGAAGACTTTCAAATAAGTTAGTATTACTTTTTGTTGAAACTATTGTACCTGATATTATTGTGGACCTTGTACTAGTCAGGCATGTGCTTGACAGGCTGAGGCTGCACATTCGATAGACCAAAGATGGACCACTCTCCACAATTAGAGTATGTACAGACAGAGACGGATGTAATACGCATTCATACACTATACACATTCATCTGTTTTGTTGTCATACTTTGTTAGCATTAAATATTTTTCTAAGACTCAGTTTAGTTTGTACTAGTCTGCTCTATGCTATTGCATAGGAACCTAAGTAATTGCCTGAAAGAAAATGGAAAAGTGTTTGAATGCACTGCTCCTGTCTAAAGTGCTGTTTCCTGAAGTGTTTCAACTTCCTCCACATAGTATGTTAATGGCCTTTAATTAACTAAGTGACGGACATTAGTTTATTTTAGCATTCTTTGTCTGGTTTTGAGGCAAGTTTATTTAAATGTAAAAGCAGGAGGCAATTTAACTGTCCCTACAGCCATTTCAAAACCAAGAATGCAAACCATGCGTCATCCCATAATTATTTTTTACCATAAATTCTAGACATGTTTTGTCTCTGTAAATATGAAGCTCAGTCAATTAAACGTATCTGACATAAATGTAGGTGGTGCCTTGGCTTGCCAATCATGCCTTTCCAAAGCCACTGCCCTGTCTTCACAGTTCACATGCAATCCTCCCTACGCCAACTTTCCATTCCAATGGATGCTTGTCAGAAGTTAAAAGACTAGTAACACAGACAGTGACGTTTTTATTGAAGAATTTCCGTTCAAATGGGTCTGTAATTTTCCTCCGATAGCATGACAACCACAGAGACCCAATTAATGTCAGTAAAATAAACATTGTAGAGATCTGGAACGCTTTATTTTAAAGAAAATGTATGAGGTTTGTGTGGACTACCTTGAAGTCGATGAAAATGTAAAGTGTAACTTGACCCTTTCCTTCCTCAAACATACCCATGAAGTTCCTCATATTTCACACACAATGATTCTCTCTCTCTCCCCTCCACTACACACACACACACACACGCACATAGTCTTTTTGAGGTAAACAGTTTGCAAAGAAAAGAACTAAACACTTGCAGGGATTTGCCTGTGGTAGATCACCCTCTTACTCACTGTCTGTTTGTCTTCCGTTCAGTCCAGGCCAGCTCTCAGCCCCCAGCATCTCATGCTGGGTCCAAGCATTGTTTCCCACTCAGATCACTGTATTAGATAATTTGTAATGTTTTGTTATATGGATCTTTGGTGTATTTTACTGATGGACAACATGCTTTATGTGTAGGCTATTATATAATCTCTCATTGACAGATTATGTGTGTAAAACAGGGATTGACAGACTGTGAGAATTTTACTTCTGGGTAACCAAGATTAGCTATAATAAAATGTGGAACTGCATTTAAAAAATATATATATTTTACCCTTATTTTACAAGGTAAGTTGACTGAGAACACATTCTCATTTACAGCAACGACCAGGGGAATAGTTACATGGTAGAGGAGGGGGATAAATAAGCCAATTGGAAACTGGGGATGATTAGGGGGCCATGACTGTATGAGGGCCAGATTAGATATTTAGCCAGGACACCGGGGTTAACACCCCTTCTCTTACGATAAGTGCCATGGGATCTTTACTGACCACTGATTTCCCTATCTGAAAGACGGGTGACATTTTAACTCAAAGACCATGGACCATTGAACAGTTCAACAGGCTATTAGGCCATCCAATTTCGGACCGTGAAGAGTTGGAATGGTAGACTATGGACCACAGAACTTTAGTGGAGGCTTTTGTCAAACATCTTTCAGTGCTGAGCCAGTCCCTCCCTCCTTATCCCTCGCCTGTGGTTCTGTAAACAACGGAAGCTTGATATACGAGCACTGATTCACTGTGATCTGAGGCCAGGAGGATTCTACTTCATTAGTTTAGGAGTACAACGCAGCCCTGTAGTTGTGTGCTGTTAAGCTAGTGTGAAAGGAAACTATTTAGATAATTTTTGTAGAAACTAGAGGGATAGAGAGAGGAAGAAATTGGAGAAAACGTGAAATGAGTCATCACATTGCAGTGAAGCAATCAGTTATGACTTTGAAGTGTCCATTGCAGCAAACCAATAGACATCTAAATTGGTTCGTTCCTCTGTAGATACCTAGTCACTTTTTATGTTGTAACAAGTGAAAAGAGTACTGATATATCCTACTCCACTAGAAGTACTGTTACTGTTGGAGCTAGGAACACAAGCATTTCGCTACACCCGCAATAACATCTGCTAAATATGTGTATGTGTCCAATAAAATTTGATTTGATTTGTTACTTTAATGAAATTTTACTCAAGCAAACTACTAGTATAAAAAAAACTACTCAAGTAAAAGTACAAAGTAGCTCATTTAAAAAGTACTCAGAGTAAAAGTCATTTTGTAACTTTTCAAATAAAAACATTGACCTTTATAGCTAATTTCGCTAAGGTTACCTGAACGTTGTTACACATGATATTTTCCATGCAATACATTGAAAAAGTAAGAGAAAAGTAATGTACCAGTATGAACTAAGTTCATTTTATTGCTTGAGTTGCAGCAAGGTACATCTGTATAGAAAATAACTGGATTTGTCAATACTATTAATATTTGAAAATAAATAATGTATTGATGAATTATACAAAATAAAGTACATAAACAAAAAAATCACCCATTTACGCTCTTCACTCACTCACTTCCCCTTTCACTCACTCACCCATACAAAGGCCAAATGGGGAGTGCTGGGACATACCTAAAGGATTTGATGTCAAATTAGCTCTGAAGGTAATAACAGAACATCATGGAAATAAATATGTTTGAGAAAACCCCCCTGAAATAGAGAAGGGGCTATCGATGTTGGGGGCTCTAGATATTGTATTAGATTGATTAACTATATATAGGCTACATACAGAGTACATTAGGTGATGTAGTGTTCCTTGAGCAAAAACAAAGGCGTTATGCTCTAACGCTGTCACGTTTCTCTGATCTTGCTGTTCAGTTTCATCAGGCGCTGATTTTGTGAACCGAGTTTATCCTGGCTCGCTTTGCAATGAAGAGCAGTCCAACACAGCTAAAAAGACACTCACAAGCGTCAGAGGCAGGCAGGCCTGTGTTCAGTTTGAGGGACAGCTTCTTTATGTATGGAAAAGAATGAAGCATGTCCATCTTGTCTGACACACAGGCAAGGTACCCATCCATCTCCCCTGTACCTTGTGACCTTCTCGGCACCTTCTTCATCAGATGAATGCTGCCTTTGTTGCTCTGTCTCAAACTCTGTCATTGTGTCAAGATGATGCTTCAGAAAACCAAATCTGTATAGTGTCAAATACACATAGAATATTTCAACAAATTCTGCTTTATGTGGCAACTTAGTTAATCATATCACTGACATTATAATAGCCCAAACAGACGTTCTATTCTTGTTATTCCCAGTTACTGTGACTAGAGTGACTTTGTCAGTTGTTCTCAGACCTAAAAAGTTGTCTAATGTTGAGATGAGTCCATGTCTAGCTGTACCTACTGTGTACACTCACACAGGTATATTATGCACAGTTAGACTTACTGAGTCTCTGGCTTTTAGATGAACCATATTCTAATTTACACAGACCAAATAGCTACAGCACATAGCAAAAAATCCTAGGATTCTCTAAATACTGTATGTCATGACCAAGCAAGCCAACGTTAACTAGCTAGCTAGCTACCTCACTTATGGATGTTAGACTAATGTTGTTAGCTAGCCCAGATAACTTAGTAGCTAGCTAGACACCACCACACATAGTGATATAGACGTGCTAGCCATAACGGCTATCATCATTGGGTGGTGGTTAGCCATGTAGCTACCTTAACTGCAAGGATAGTTTGCTAATGTTTGCATGCTAGACAACTAGGCTAACAGTAACGTATTGCAGCGACCCTGGATTATAAGCTCTTTTGTGGCAGAGTAGCTGGGTTTGGTGCCAGAAGGTTGAGGGTTCGAGCTGCACTTCATGCCTGTTTCAATACTATAAATTGGTGTCGGAAGTGATCGGACCTCGCATCCACGACAGTGCGTGTGCTTGACCGGTGAGCACGCTCCTGCAAGACTGCGTCCTGTGAGGTCTAGCATGAAGGTAGTAGTGTAGCGACCCTGGTTTATAAGAGCACACTTGAGCATGCTTTTGTGGAACCGTCGCTGGGCTTCGGGACTGAAGGTTGAGGGGTCGAGTCGCACTCCCTGCCTGTTTCATTAGAGCAGTGGTTCCAAAACTTTTTATAGTCCCGTACCCCTTGAAACATTCAACCTCCAGCTGCATACCCCCTCTAGCACAGGGTCAGCGCACTCTCAAATATTGTTTTTTTGCCATTGTAAGCCTGCCACACACACACACACTATACGATACATTTATTAAACCTAAAAATTTGTGTGAGTTTTTGTCCCACCCCGTCTCGTGGGAAGTGACAACGTTTTTATAGGACCAGGGCACAAATAATAATACAATAATAATCAATGCTCTTTATTTAACCATCTTACATATAAAACCTTATTTGTTAATCGAAAATTGTGAGTAACTCACCATAGGTTAATGAGAAGGGTGTGCTTGAAAGGATGCACATCACTCTGCAATGTTGGGTTATATTGGAGAGAGTCTCAGTCTTAAATCATTTCCACGCACAGTCTGTACCTGTATTTAGTTTTCATGCTAGTGTGGGCCGAGAATCCTCTCACATATGTAACAGTTTTGCTTCCGTCCCTCTCCTCGCCCCTGCCTGGGCTCGAACCAGGGACCCTCTGCACACATCGACAACAGTCACTCTCGAAGCACCGTTACCCATCGCTCCACAAAATCCGCGGCCCTTGCAGAGCAAGGGGAACAACTACTTCAAGGTCTCAGAGCAAGTGACGTCACCGATTGAAGCGCTATTAGCATGCACCCCGCTAACTAGCTAGCCATTTCACACAGGTTACACAGGTACGTGGTTGCAAAAGTCATCAGTGTCTTAACAGCGCGACTTGCCAAGGCAGGATATTCTGAGCGCAGCCCAATCCAGAAATCTGGCAATGATTAAATTCAAACGTTTCCTCCCTTTCACGATATGTCTCAAACTAAACTAAGTTCTTTCTGACTTTTTGAAAATCTTTCGACCATCATCGTTCAGTTTGTATGCACAGCTTGATTTGATTGACCCTGTATTGGCACAATGTGTGAAATTTGGATTTGATTTGGGCAATGATAAAAAAAAAAATAATAATATCTGTCTCCAAGGGACTAGCAATCTTTCCATGCCCTCATAATCATCTATTATGAACAGCCTCCAAAATTATACTCTGTAACGGATTATTTTAAAAACGTAGCGAAATAAAATGCTCCATTCAAAACATACTCAAGTAAAAGTTAAATGACTTACTTTGAAAAATACTTAGAGTACAAACACTCTGAAACTCAATGACTGTGACGAGAGTATTTGTATAGTCTCTGGTTTTAAACAGTAGAAGATATTGTGCAGTAGCTCTTAATTTTGGATTATCTTTTGAACTATGCACATATTAGTTGAACGCCTTAAGGTAAATGTCTCCAAACATAATGGAGCTTGTGAGAGTTAGCACATGGATTGTTGGCACACGTTTAATTCATCCGATCAGTCTCATTGGATGAAAACCGTGGATGGATCATTAACTAAGACCCTCTGCTCTCAGCTTCTGTTGAAACAGGAGAACTATCTCTCAATTCCCGCCCACATCCCTTTACCTTCCTAAACCCTCTGTCTCTCTCTAACACACACATACACACACACACTCTGAATCCACTGCTGCACCAATGCAATACAGGAAGAAAGTCCACTCCATCCATGTTGATTGCCATCGTGCCACACACACACATGTATAAACTCACGTGCACCCAGCACATGTGGCTGTTTTTATGACATTGCCATAATGACATCCTGTTCGATTTGGGTTACAGTATGTAACTGCACCTCCTGCAAGATCCAATCATCATCATTTATTATGAAACTTATCATAACACTAAACGTATGCATTATTTGAAAAGGGTGTGGTAGTAGAAAGACTAAAGAGTGGAACATTAAATGTATAGTTAACCTAATTTGTGCAAATATCTGACCCATTTGAGAGGTATGTGCTGGCGCCTTCATAAAAATAAACTCCATCCACCCTTAAAATGGTGTGTGGTCTGTCTGAAATCACTCCCATCTGTATGGCCTTGCCAAGAACAGCAACTATGAAGAGGAAGAAAGTTCCTGAACAAGACCCTATAGAGAGAAATAAATTGAATGGCCCGTAAAGTTTGGACTTTGGAAACTATATAATTGCATATACCTCTATAAACACACGGTTGTGTGTTTCATCACAATTTCAATCATTTGACATCACTTTCATAGGGTTCTGCACTGCTTTGTATTATCTGGCTTTCCAAACATGCCAGGCCTTTACTGAGCCATACATTTCCTGATTGGACGCAACAACGGCCAGTGGTCATCTCATAACTATTGTGTTGCCTTGCATGTTGCTATGCGACATTATACAATTCCTGTATCCATTTTATCATGTTATATCATACAGTATCTGATCATAGCCCATTCCCTGGCCATTCCTGGATTTTGTGTAGTTTTGCCAATGTCAATATTTTGGTAGAAATGCATTACATATGTATGTACTGGTGTAGCTGAAGAACTTAAGTGCCACATGGAGTAAAAAGACGAGTTGGGTTTCTTCACCGGGACAATCATTTTGTGGAATTAATATGAATACCTCGGTGACAAAATGCAGAAACCCCATTTATTGGCTCATGAGACTGATACAATTGGGGAGGGAAAGGTCCAAATGGGGGAGGGGATCAGAGCCGAAATTCCTGAACAACATGAAGAACAAAATGTTCTAGAGATGTGTTTTCGTTATACAGTTGAGTGGGAGCACGTGTTTATAGAAGAAAAGTCTACGGGGGGTTCATATAAAATGTACGATAAGATGCTAACTTGTGTATCATGATGAAGACAATGTGCTAGAAAGTGGGAGAGAAACGGAGATAAATCTCTGATGCAAATCTTGGATTTGGATATCCCTGGGGCTAGATTTTCCAGTGTAAAATGGTACAACGGAGTGGAGTCCACGATTATTAGAGGTCAACTGTATACTATGTCGTCCTCATAGTTGGAAGCAAAACATTGTTTCCACAAAGTCCTAGCATGTTAGAATCCGGTAAATTAGTATCTGTCCGATTCAGAAAACAAACTGCTCTATTCTGTTTGTTAGGAAGGAAATACATCCAAAATTATGTTTATTTTCCCTTCACCCAAAAGACTACCTTCCTGGATCTCTATTTTATTGGTATTATCCTGTGAAATGGTTAGAAGTGTCACAGCCAAGAGCTTTCATGAGAACTCCAGCTTGGCAGGGGCTTTTCCTGCTATTAGATGAAGATAATACCCAAGACCAGTAACATGAGCCAAGGTCTTTAGTGAGAAAGGGAAAAATGCAACTCAACAAGACACATTTGTTATACTGTAGGAATGTGATTTATATTGTGGAAGCGGTTTTTTGGCTGCCAATACTGTAGTGGATTTGTTTTATTGGTTTCAATGAAGAAGGCAGAGACATAACAACCTGATTCAATTGAGACTTTTCATAAAAAGAGTAACTTGTTTTTTCCCCAAAACATAAGTTTGTAGCTTTTGTATTGTGAATAGGCTCCACAATCAGTGATGCTACATAGAAGAACTATGTGGATGCATCAGTCCATCTGTGATTTGTAAACACTGGAAATTAATAACTAAGCCCAACCTCTACCAGATATTGAGTTTATTTTGTATAGGTTACTTTTTCACAGATACAATAAATCTTACCTTTGCAATTGAATTGACTAGATCAGTTGAATTTGAAATTGTTGAAATTCAATATTGTTATGTATGTTTACATGGGGCCCTGCAATAACTAGGATCAATATTTTTGTCAATCTTATTGCAAGCTCAAAGTAAGATTGTGAAGCATGCAAGTACCCCATTATTATGTAGCCAACGCACACACTCTCTTCTTTATGCTCCACTTCACTTTCCATATTTGTGTGTGATTATAGTATGTTTGAGAAACTCAGTGAGGCTTGAAGGGCCGTCCACTCAACCATCAGTGGTCTTTAACAGTGTGGAATACCGGAGTGAAAATGCACACGTTCAACTAGCACTGCCCTACTGGTGTTTGAGACTGGTGCAGGAACATCTGTCAGTCAGTTTGGAGGGTGTTTAGAGGATGCCATGCAGGCCCACTTCCCAAACATATGGAGGAATTTGGACATTTCCCCTATGAATACTGTGCTGCATGAAGATAGGAAATTGTAGAATGAAGGCTGTTCTTTAGTATTTTTCTTAGAAATGCAGTTCAATACATAAATAGGGACCATAGATCCAGCAATGTGACAGTTACTCTAATGAGTAAGTACTGTACAATCCTGACCATAGACAGGGACATTTACAGTAAGCATGTTGTCCCTCTCTGCATGGGTTTCCATGTGAGGCCCTTGCATAACCACTGAAGCCCAGGAAAAACTTGGATCAGCTTCATACTGCATGAGGGAACAGTCATAAGGCGCTCACGTGTCCAAGCCAGTCTTGAGTTCATTCCTTCTCCATCCAAAAACATGAGCCCCCGGTACGCGTTAAAGCAAACAATCACGACAGGACCTTTTGTAAAAACAAGGAAATTGAGGACAAGGACAGATCTCTGTGTTTTGGAGATGAATGGTTTTCAGAAATATTCATTTCTAATGTGAACCACCAGTCAGCAGGTCTCCATAAGGCGATGCAGATGGTTCATGTTTCTCAGGGCTTAACTGTGTGATCCCCTGTCAATGTTCAGGAAGTTAGGTGAAGGTGAGCGGCCTCATGAGCGTGTGGATGAGGAGTGTAGTACCTCAGAATAGCATACTCTGTCCTCTCAGACTTTGCTCTTTCTTTTTTTGGGGTTCTTTTTTGTTTCCCATTTGTGCAAATGCTCCTGGTTACGATGGGTAGGCTAGTCAACAGGCTCTCACAGAATGCAGCTGACGCGTTTCATGTTGTCCTAAACCAACAACATCCAGTCCACTTCAGAAAATATGTAGACGTCGGCTTTTTTCGTCACTGAGTACCGCCGGGAAACATTTGTTTCAGTAAGTTTTTATATCAAAAGGCATGTTTTGGCTTGATCGTACCATTTCTCCACCGTTCTGGTTCATTTCTCCAGTTTCCTTTTTTGAGTTTGACTTTCGCGCACGTTCTCTCCTTCAGAGTGCAAGGCCTTTTTAGAAAATTGTTGATGGTAGACCTCTCTTCGTAGGTGCTCTCCAAAGTCAGCATGGCAAGACGTTAGAGGAGGTGTAAGGCATTGTCCCAAGTTTAGACAAGCCTCGAGCCACATTCAATCAGCCATTAAAACAGCAGAATTGTGAATGTTTCTGGCCAACGCTGACTAGAACGTGGTCCTCATTTAATACTGTTTATTTGAAGTGAGGCTGGATCTCTTATGTTTAATATAATCTCTCTTAACCCTGAAGTAAAATCTTGCATAATTTGGTCAGCTGCGTGATTAACCTTTGTGTTCGTACATGTTAGAAATTGTGAGCTCCGGTTTCAAGAGGAAACTCTCAGCCCCCCCACACACATGCGCAAAGCACTGCAGTTTAAGCACCCCCTTCGCCCAATCCTGAAGCGTCCAAATAACCAGTGACGAAAACCCCCAAAATGTAATGATGCTAGTTATCTCATGCATCGCATTGTCCCTGCAGATTCTTCAGTCTACACGCAAAATCTGCCCACATGAGATTGTTTAAAATGACACCTGTGTTAAGATGTGTGTGTGTTTATAGCAATGTGTACCATGCAGTTATCATCTGTCATGTAAAATTGGTCATCTAAACAGACTACAGTATAGGCACTCTCAAGAAGAATCATGGCGCAATTATCGGTTTTCTGATCTCCATTTCTGTACTATTGAACTAAGATATGTAAACACTTTCTTTTTCCTTTTATTGAATATGACCAATATCTATTTCAGGTCATGGATGAAACCAAAACACAGATAGCGTGGCCTTCCAAACTGAAGATCGGCGCCAAGTCCAAAAAAGGTGAATATTTGTTTTGATTGTACAGATCAGCTGTAGTTATATAAAAAAGAACATCCCTCCTGTTTACTGCCCTACAATTCACTCCACTGTTGCTTTTTCATTTCCGGATGTAAGTCTTTAGGTTTGTTTGTGGAAGATATATGCTGATTATGTCTATACATGAAGAGTATAAATCAGTTTATTTTCAAGGACAACATATGCTTGTTTGTTTTCCCTCTGAAAGACCCCCCTAAGTCATTTTTATAATCAAGAAAAAGGTCACAGCAGTATATTCATATTTTGACCACTTACTCTTCTCTCTGGTCAGTCATTTCAGACTTTACACCAATTTGTAAGTTTGTTTGAGGGCACTTGTTAGAAGTTATGTGCATGTAATGGCTGAGTTGTTCCACTGCTCTGTTGTTCCACTGCTCTGTTGTTCCACTGCTCTGTTGTTCCACTGCTCTGTTGTTCCACTGCTCTGTTGTTCCACTGCTCTGTTGTTCCACTGCTCTGTTGTTCCACTGCTCTGTTGTTCCACTGCTCTGTTGTTCCACTGCTCTGTTTGTTCCACTGCTCTGTTTGTTCCACTACTCTGTTTGTTCCACTGCTCTGTTGCCAATAAAACACTACAGCTATTTAAAGCTTGTCCGGGGGAGGGTTGGTTTTGACCTGCCCCCTTTGTTGTCCTCAAGGGAATGCCAGTGTGTCTTCATGCCAAATGTAAAATCCCATAACTTGATGTAACTTCCTGGAAACTTTTTAACAGCTCTTCTACCCCCAGTCGATTTAGAGTGTGCCCCACCCATCCTCCCAACTTCATTCACAAATCTAATTTCCATTGAGAGAGCAGTTTGTCCATTTAATTTCCGCCCTATGATTTGTTGGGTGTCAGCCTTTTAGTATTACGTAAACCAAGAAGAGGCACGAACAATTTCCACTAATGTCTTCCAGTTATCTCATGAGTGCATGCACTGCATTTTTGTGCCTTTGGAGGAAAAACACATGTATTTGTGGTCATGTGTCCTTCACAACCAGAGGGGAGAGAGTACTTCTTGGTACTATAATCAACCCTGTAATCTACCCAGAATGACTGGATAGCCTACACCTGTGAGTTTGATCTGAGGATAGCCATCAATCCCCTTCCATTCTGCTTCTCCACTCTCTTATGTCTTGGATATTTGGAACATTAAACTACCATTATGAAAGTCAATCATTTACAAATTGGAGGTTGCTAAAACTCAAACTATTTGTCCCACTTTATGTAATCATTATGTGTCGCCATTGTCTCTGAAAAGCGACGCTTGTAGTATTTTACTCTGCCCTCTTAATGCCTGTGAGTCATGAGAAAATGTGAGAGTTGTTTGCAAGGCCTCCGTGCAGGTCCCCTCAGCCTCTCCATCAAAGTGTCAGGCCTTAACACCTTCAGCTAGCACCACTACCACCTGCACCAGTGTGATAAGACCAGAGTCCGGCCCCTAGAACAGGCCGTCATCAATATACCGTCAGGTGATTCATAGCAGAACAGTATCTCTGAGAGGCAGGCAGGCTCATATTACACTTTACCAGAACATGTCACCATGAGAATAAATGGCTAATGTCTTTACACATTTATATGTATGACCAGTGGGAAATGCTCCGACTATCCATCTTAGGATATGTTTTGAATTGACAGCATTTTATTGTTTAACTGTTTGTTTGGTTTTTACATAATTTTATACTTGGTTGTTACCCATTTCACCGATACACTTTCTGTTCAGAATATGCAATATAGTAGCCTATCAGTTAATTAAATACATCCTTGCATGACAATGGAAGACTTCATTCATGGGTAGGCTTTTTTGAACAACATTTTGGTCTTTATCACTACTCTCGACACATAGCCACAGAGTAGTGACTTACACCTTTAATATACACATGTAAAAATAAATATATATATGAAAGACATCACAAGTTGTCAATATAAAAGAACGGTAGAGCATATCAACAGCGCCTACTGTAGGTCAGACCGAGCCTCGTGATCAAGGAAAATATTTAATTTGGCCTACTCATTATGAAGTTGGGCAGTTAAACGTCACCCAACATCAGTGTTGGGTTAGTAGTGCATGTAGTAGTTTCCTCTCCTTATGTTGAAGTGGCCTATGGCCATGCTCGCACATAAAGTTTAGGAAAACATATTTGTATCCTGCTTCTTCAGTTCTGACAGTGATCACAGGCAACATGTAATCGAAGGTAGAACTTTATGCAGGGCTTCATTCTATTCTAATCAACATTGGAGAGGTTAGACATAGTGCCTTCGGAAAGTATTCAGACCTTGACTTTTTCCACATTTTATTATGTTAAAGCCTTATTTTAAAATGGATTAAATAAATAATAAATCCTCAGCACTCTACACAAAATACCCCAAAATGACCCCAACATTTTTTGGGGTTGATATTTTTGCAAATGTATACTTATTTACATAAGTATTCAGACCCTTTGCTATGAGACTTGTAATTGAGCTCAGGTGCATCCTATTTCCATTGATCATCCTTGAGATGTTTCTACAACTTGATTGGAGTCCACCTGTGGTAAATTCAATTGATTGGACATGACTGGGAAAGGCACACACCTGTCTATATAAGGTCCCACAGTTGACAGTGCATGTCAGAGCAAAAACCTAGCCCTGAGGTCGAAGGAATTGTCCGTAGAGCTCCGAGACAGGATTGTGTCGAGGCACAGAACTGGAGAAGGGTACCAAAACAATTCTGCAGCATTGAAGGTCCCCAAAAATACAGCGGCCTTCATCATTCTTAAATGGAAGAAGTTTGGAACCACCAAGGCTCTTCCTAGAGTTGGCCGCCCAGCCAAACTGAGAAATCGGGGGAGAAGGGCCTTGGTCAGGGAGGTGACCAGAGCTCCAGAGTTCCTCTGTGGAGATGGGCGAACGTTCCAAAATGACAACCATCTCTGCAGCACCACCAATCAGGCCTTTATGGTAGAGTGGCCAGACGGAAGCCACTCCTCAGTAAAAGGCACATGACAACCTGCTTGGAGTTTGCCAAAAGGTACCTAAAGACTCTCAGACCATGAGAAGCAAGATTCTCTGGTCTGATAAAACGAAGATTGAATTCTTTGACCTGAATGTCAAGCATCACATCTGGAAGAAACCTGGCACCATCCCTACGGTGAAGCATGGTGGTGGCAGCATCATGCTGTGGGGATGTTTTTCAGCGGCAGGGACTGGGAGACTAGTCAGGATCAAGGCAAAGATGAACAGAGCAAAGTACAGAGAGATCCTTGATGAAATCCTGCTCCAGAGCGCTCAGGACCTCAGACTGGGGTGAAGGTTCACCTTCCAACAGGACAATGACCATAAGCACACGGCCAAGACAACGCAGGAGTGGTTTCGGGACTCATGTCCTTGAGTGGTCCAGCCAGAGCTCGGACTTGAACCTGATCGAACATCTCTGGAGAGACCTGAAAATAGCTGTGCAGCAACGCTCCCCATCCAACCTGACAGAGCTTGAGAGGATCTGCAGAGAAGAATGGGAGAAACTCCCCAAATACAGGTGTGCCAAGCTTTTAGCATCATACCCAAAAAGACTTGATGCTGTAATCGCTGCCAAAGGTGCTTCAACAAAGTACTGAGTAAAGGGTCTGAATAGTTATGTAAATGTACTATTTCAGTTTTTATGTGTAATTTTTTTTTTACATTTCTCAACCTCTTTGCTTTGTCATTATGGGGTATTGTGTGTAGATAGTTTTTTCGCCTCATCAATTTAATCCATTTTAGAATAAGGCTGTAACGTAACAAAATGTGGGAAAAGTCAAGGGGTCTGAATATTTTCCGAAGGCACTGTATTTATCTTTTGTGCAAGTAGTCCAAGTTCATGGCATTTGGTCAAGGCGGGCACTCTTTACACGCGGGAATCATTTGGAAAATGTTTAGCTTTTCGGGAAATCGGGACAGCAGCAAGACCATTAACCTGAACTCGACTTCCAACTTGTTATGTTTGTTCAGCCGCCATTCTTTCACCAATCTTTCTTCGTCTTTCATTCATTTTGCAGATGTTAAACATCTGCGGTACCTAGATCCAAATTGACTTTAATTCTGAGCGTTTGTGTGATACTTCAGGGTGTAAGCCCATGCTGGAAAAAAGTATTTGCCAGTAAGCAGAGGGTTCAGAAATTGTAAATTTTTTGTCAAGTGTCAACTACCAAGACTATTCTTCTTAGCTGTATTGCCATATTTTTGCTTTTCTAGGTGTTTTGTGTGTCAAATTAACACTTAAGGTGTTCCACAGTCAATCATATGAGTACACACCGCTCACTTAAAAAATGTGTGGGTGTTCCACGTCACACATAGCAACACTCATTTTGCCCCACTAATGAGTACCAGATGTGCAGGTTAGGCCAGTGGAAGGCCAACACGCCCTCTGCTGGTGAGATGCCACCAGAGGAAGTAGATGTGGACTTTACAGTCTCTAGTCACAGCTGTGTGTTTGGAATGTTTCCTAGAACCAAAGCTGTGTCAGTCACCTCTAATACTGCTGTGTTTTTCCTTTGTTTTTCTGTCTGACTGCGCCCACTCCTATCTTGATGTAACCCAATGTGGACTTGAGGCATTTAGGTTGTTTTTGTTTCGTTTTTTTTGTCTCACAGTATTTTTCTTTTCACTCTTCTATGATCTTGTTTCAGCGTTGAGGCCACGGAGGTCCCATGTCGCACTGACGAGATCCACACGGCCTTCCACTGCTCCCACAATCCCTCCCCAGGCCCATTTTTAAAAAATGGAACACTGAGGCTCCTAAACACTTCCCTGCAGCAGCATTCCAGAGCCTAGCCAACCCAGATCTCTCCTCAGTAGGGACCAGGGCCAGTTCATGTGCTTTCCTCTTAGTTTTTGTTTTGTGACTCTATGGAGAGTTTCTGTTTGGTTGTGTAATTGGAGCTTTGATGTGGTGTTCGGCCTATACAGCACAGGATACAATAACGGACTGTTCTGTTTCTTTGAATGATGGTTTCAGTAATAGTTTACATTTGGATGAACTCTTCTGTTTTACATTATACGGTTTTACCTGCATTTTCCTGCTCATTACCTCTAAAATCTCTAAACCCAACCAATGTCAATGGGTTTTATAAAGTGTCTGTAAACAAACTCTGAATATAAATATTTTCTTCTGTAAGAGTATACAAAGTAAATCGTAGCTATTTGTGGGGAGGTGTGTGGGGAGGGGGGTTCCTGGAAGGCGCTTAACTGACATCCTGCCCCTCCGTACAGTCAAGAAAGGGGGGCTCCTAGGAGCTGGCTCGCTGCATGCCCAGATGGACTCTACAGCCATAAGCATTAGCAGCACTGTGTATTTATGTTGTGAGTTGCTGTACAAGAGCTGAGAGGGTCTCTACAAGTGCAGTTTACTCAAATAATTGACACATTTGCCCAGAATGTATTATGATGTGCAGATATTTTATATTTTCTCTGCAGTTTTTGAACTGAACAGTTGTGATGTAGTAGACACATGTGTAGCCATTTAGGTAGTATTTAGTTTAGCTTGACTCAAAGGACACAACCTTGATGTTTGACCACTGGAGGAGGATTTCATCTATTTAACCAGACAGACAGAGGAACAGTGTTACGCTTTTGGCACTGATCGACTGGATGAGGTTTGTAGGAATGAAGTGAAACACATGGGACTGCCTTTATCTCTGGGCTAATTTAAGGGGTCATTATTCTGTCTTTGTATCCAGTACTGTCTGACTGATAGTGATACAACATTGCTGTGTAAGAGCCTATAATGAGAGTCATCACATCTGAAAGGAGCATTTACGGTAGTGCTTTACCTGATGTCATAACGGATCCCATCAACTCATAGGCTTGGGAAAAGGTGTTCAAATAGTCTCTTCTTGAGATCTTGATCTCTCCACCATTTTCTCTTTGTCTCTTTTTGTTCTCTCTCTCAACCTCTCCTCTCTCTCCTCCAGATCCGCACATTAAGGTTTGTGGAAAGAGAGACAACGTGCGGGAAGCCAAAGACCGAATCATGTCAGTCCTCGACACAAAGGTATGTATGAATGATGGAAAGGTTTTTGTTTTGTTGTCATGGCAACACCAACACTGACCTCCCTAAATGATCAGCTAGAGGATGGTAGACACAGATGGATCCAATGAGTGTCTTATTTTATGCTCTAGAAAGCCTTGGTTTGCTTCCTCTTCAATTTGAGAATCTCAGACTTGTAATATGACTTGCCACCAAGGTGGCCAGTGCTTAATTTCCTGAGTGTGTAATGGCTTGGCATGGTGCAAGTCTTGTCTCTATGGCAACAAACATCCTCATCCTAAAATGGGCACACCATAGCACCCCCTGTGGGCGGGTTTTATCATAACACTCGAAAGTATTTTCTCTGCACACGGTAGAGGGCTTCACAAATCTAGCAGTAACCGAATACCTGCTTTTCTAGGTCCCGAGACCTGATCCGGGACCCAACCGGGTTTGGATCCAGAATTGTAAATAATGTTACGGGTCTGGGTCAGATCTGATCGTCACGGTTATGTGTAACTTTAACTGACTTGTTCGGAAGGGCCCGTACAGATCTGAACGCAACTGCTGAGAGAGAACGAGAGAGAGAGAGAGACTGCTATTTACAGTGGTGGAAAAAGTAACCAATTTTCATACTTAAGTAAAGATACCTTAAAAGAAAATTACTCAAGTAAAAGTCACCCAGTAAAATAATACTTGAGTAAAAATACTTGGTTTTAAATGTACTTAAGTACATTTAAAAGGTCTTATATTAAGCAAACCAGATGACACGATTTCATTTTTTAAATTTACGCATAGCCAGGGTCACAGTTCAACACTCAGACATATGTGTTTAGTGAGTTCACCAGATCAGAGGCAGTAGGGATGACCAGGGATGTTCTCTTGATAAGTGCGTGAATTAGACAATTTCCCTGTCCTGTTAAGCATTCAAAATGTAACGAGTAATTTTGGGTGTCAGGGAAAAATGTAAGAAGTAAAAAGTAAATTATTTTCTTTTGGAATGTAGTGAAGTAAAAGTAGTCAAATATAAATAGTAAAGTACAGATACCCCAAAAAACGACTTAAGTAGTACTTAAGTACTTTACACCACTGGCTATTTAGCTAATATTCTGAGTTGTCATTTGTAACTGTAGGATGAGAAAGCGTATGCACTGCAGCTTCAATTAGCCTAGCTAGCTAACGTTAGCTAGCTTAACTAGCTTCTCCTGGTTTGATGCAGTCAAGACCGGTAATACGTAATCATATTTGATGATAAATAACCTAGCCATGGCAGCTATTAGTCTACTATAGCGCGAGTCGGCTTGGTTGGTTGCGGTCTCTCCCTCCCTGCTCCGTGTCACTCGCTTACAGTACAGCCCATCCCCGCCAGCTAGAGTGGCACCTCTCCCTCCCTCTCACGCTGTATCAGCACTGGTTAATAAAGTGCTTAAATGACTTTTCTGCTGCTTCCTTCACTTGAATCGGACCGGGTCTGGATCCAACCAGGTCTTTACGGAATGGGTCTACTTGTCCTTGGGTCAGTTCGGAATGGGTCTCTATATTTTTTAAATACATTTATGCATATAGGGTCCGGGTGAGAAAGCCCCAGGTCCGTTTCGGAACAGGTCCAACTTTTTTGACCCATGAAGACCTCTAGCACATGGTTGGCTGGCTACATATTGCACCCCAATGAGTTGAATATGAAACAACTATGATTAGCTCTCATTAATATCAATGGATTTGTCAAGTGAAACTTTTTGTAACAACATTTTGTAAACAACATACTTTTAGGCTTATCTGCTTCAGCTCCATGTAATTGGATGTGATTGGTTATATTCCTCATGCTTCTAAGTGGAGCATTGGGGACTGGTATTAGCTTCTCGTGGTGGACCCATCTGCCTGGCAGTGGTGTTGTACCTGAGCCGTGGGTGTGGGTGGAAGAGATGCATCCTATTTGTCTTCAGTCATTCTACTATTATAGACTGATAGTCTAGTTTTGTTCTGGCCCGTTAGCTTGAATGCTCCTCGGCTAATAAACAATTTCAATGTATTTTTTTATTTAACTAGGCAAGTCAGTTAAGAACAACTTATTTACAATGACCGCCAATGCTGGGCCAATTGTGCGCGGCCCTATGGGACTCCCAATCACGTCCGGTTGTGATACAGCCTGGATTCGAACCAGTGTGTCTGTAGTGATGCCTCAAGCACTGAGATGCAGTGCCTTAGACCGCTGTGCCACTCGGGAGCCCCAATATTTAAGCTGTGTCAATATTCACAATATTGTCATGGTTTACAGTCATATGTTGTTATAGAATTTAATATTTACGCATGTTAGATTTCTGTCATATCATTCACTATTAAGTGAACATTCTGGCAGGCCTGCTTAAGAAGTGCGTCTGCCCCTCCTTCCTCTCCCCAGCAGAGTAACAGGGTAACCCTTAAGATGGACGTGTCCCACACAGAGCACTCCCACGTCATCGGCAAGGGAGGCAACAACATCAAGAAGGTGATGGAGGACACGGGCTGCCACATCCACTTCCCCGACTCCAACCGCAACAACCAGGCGGAGAAGAGCAACCAGGTACAGAGAGATATACCACCGTATATGTACAATTAACAATGTATACTGGATCTGATAGACTGAATACTAGTTAATGTGCTGTGCCATCACCAACCACATTTGTGTGGAACTGTCATGGGTTCTCTGTTTGCACAGGCTGTATTTACTTTTTTTTTACCACATGGAACTGGTATACAGTTGAAGTCTGAAGTTTACATACACTAAGTTGACTGTACCTTTAAACAGCTTGGAAAATTCCAGAAAATTATGTCATGGCTTTAGAAGCTTCTGATAGGCTGTGGATGTATTTCAAGGCCTACCTTGCAAACGCTGTGCCTCTTTGCTTGACATCATGGGAAATCAAAAGAAATCAGCCAAGACCTCAGAAAATAATTGTAGACCTCCACAAGTCTGGTTCATCCTTGGAAGCAATTTCCAAATACCTGAAGGTACCATGTTTATCTGTACAAACAATAGTACGTAAGTATAAACATCATGGGACCACGCAGCCAACATACTGCTGAGAAAGGAGACGTGTTCTGTCTCCTAGAGATGAACGTACTTTTCTGCGAATAGTGCAAATCAATCCCAGAACAACAGCAAAGGACCTTGTGAAGATGCTGGAGGAAACGGGTACAAAAGTATCTATATCCACAGTAAAACGAGTCCTATATCGACATAACCTGAAAGCCTGCTCAGCAAGGAAGAAGCCACTGCTCCAAAACCGCCATAAAAAAGCAAAAGCCAGGTTTGCAACTGCACATGGGGACAAAGATCGTACTTTTTGGAGAAATGTCCTCTGGTCTGATGAAACAAATATAGAACTGTTTTGCCATAATGACCATTGTTATGTTTGGAGGAAAAAGGGGGACGCTTGCAAGCCGAGGAACACCATCCCAACCGTGAAGCACGGGGGTGGCAGCATCATGTTGTGGGGGTGCTTTGCTGCAGAAGGGACTGATGCACTTTACAAAATAGATGGCATCATGAGGTGGAAAAGGATGTGGATATATTGAAGCAACATCTCAAGACATCAGTCAGGAAGTTAAAGCTTGGTCGCAAATGGGTCTTCCAAATGGACAATGATACCAAGCATACTTCCAAAGTTGTGGCAAAATGGCTTAAGGACAACAAAGTCAAGGTATTGGAGTGGCTATCACAAAGCCCTGACCTCAATCCCATAGAAAATGTGTGGGCAGAACTGAAAAAGCGTGTGCGAGCAAGGAGGCCCTACAAACCTGACTCAGTTACACCAGCTCTGTCAGGAGGAATGGGCCAAAATTCACCCAACTTATTGTGGGAAGCTTGTGGAAGCCTACCTGAAACGTTTGACCCAAGTTAAGCAATTTAAAGGCAATGCTACCAAATACTAATTGAGCGTATGTAAACTTCTGACCCACTGAGAATGTGATGAAAGAAATAAAAGCTGAAATAAATCTCTATTATTCTGACATTTCACATTGTTAAAATAAAGTGGTGATCCTAACTGACCTAAGACAGGGAATTTTTACTAGGATTAAATGTCAGGAATTGTGAAAAACTGAGTTTAAATGTATTTGGCTAAGGTGTATGTAAACTTTCGACTTCAACTGTATGTCCTCATTTGAGTATGTCCCATTTGCTAGTTGCTAGAGTGGCAATCAGTGGCAATATTGCAGAGAGCCGTTTTCATTGGCTGTTTTGATTGGCTGCACCATAGGAAGCCAGTGTGTTTGGGCTGGATTGGATAGATGTGCAGTAGGAACCAGCTGTAATTACCATTTACATACACCTCTGGAGGAGGCAAGCTGCCAATTTATTTGTTGTTGAATGATTATAATTTTTTTAACAATACAAAACATACAAACGCTCACAAAGATCAACAAAATCACACCTGCCCAGACCCACCACCTCACGCCCTCAGCGCCCGCATTGCCTCAAACTACACCATTTTGTTTCTCTCCGTCGCTCAAGCACTTTCAGCATTTAGATAATAACGCATTTGACCTTTCCATTGTGTTAACGATGGAGGATTATCGAGAAAAGTATTTTCCAACCCATCGGGTATCTCACTGCCCCCTCATATGCCATGTCTTTAAAAATATGCAGACAGACGGATTCAAAGTATATTGACATTGTAATACTTCTGACAGCCAATTTTTGAACTCCGCCCATAACTTTTGGACTTTATAACATTCCCAGAAGGCATGGATTATTGACTCATTGTTAGTTTTACACTTAAGAGACGACTCTGCCGTTGTGCTGTAGAAATTGTGAATTTTTTTCAATCGTTTATACATTAGTTTATACTTGATTAAGCATGCATTTTCGTTAGATATGTTCCAACATTCCCTCCATCTTGTAACAATATCAGTTATATTTAAGTCTTTGTTCCAATAGTTTATATTTTCTAACAGATTGTCAGTTGGATAGGCTCTCTGCAAGGTTTTGTATATCTTACCTATCATATGAATATCCTTTTCTGACTCAAATAGGATTCCCTCAAGATTGCTTGGATATACAAAAGATTTCGAAAAAAATGTGATATTAAACTTTTATGTTGCATGTATTTGAAAATATCTACATTGGTCAGTCAAAAATGGCTTTTAAAAAAAAATGTATTTCCTATTACCAAGTCATTTATGGTTTCTATGCCTTTAGTTTTCATGTGGACCAATTTATCAGAGAATTCTAAAAAGCTATCCAAGGATTGAAGTTAATGTTCTTAGCTTTATCGATTGAAGATAGACATTAAAAGATTCAGGGGGTGAGCATGTGCATGTTCATTATGTACTCCATTGTTCCTCTTTAGTGCATTTAACAATATGTCGCAAGTTAAAGCTTTGGGTGGCGAGTTGATAGAATTCTAAGTCTGGAAGGTTAAAACCACCCTCTGACTTGGGAAGATGTAAAACTTTCCTTTTTATTCTATGAGTTTTTTTTGCCCATATAAAGTTTGTTATGACCGAGTATACTTTTTTAAAGAATGTCTTCAGTGGGGTGATTGGTATTACTGAGAATAAGTCTGAAAACGTTGGTTTATTCTACCTGTAAGATTTATGGGACGATTGTTCCATCTAAGTAGATCTGCTTTGATATTGTTAAGGAATGGGATAAAGTTACCTTTTATATATTTGTTGTTGTCACTCATCTTATGTATTTAATATTTTTTGTGGTTCACTTAAAGGATTGCTGTAGATCGAGTTATTCTGGTTTCTTTCCTATGGCCATTTCTTTTTTCCCCCTCTTTTTTTGTTGTTACCAGCTAGTCTTAAAGACTGGGGCTTAATTTGTTCAGAAGTGCTGATTAAATTTATTCCGGAGTGATGACTCTGTCGGCCAAAGCCTGGTTTGCTCCGTTATGGTGAGTTCCAGATGAAGGGCTTGAAAAGGGAGAGAGGAGGAGAGAGATTACCGATCCGCTGGCAGGATATCTAATAAAGGCTTTTATCTTTTTTATTTTATTTATGTCACAATTATTTTAATCACAGGCACACAGTAAAGTGATGAAAGGAAATGGGTGGGTCTGTGTTTTTAATAGTGGGTCTGGGTTCTTAAAGATGGTAAGAGTCTCCAAACCATCTTCCTCTTTATGGTGTTATTCTGATTGGGTTGTGATGAAAAACAACAATTTTTGGGCGGGATTTTTTTAATACACCTAACCAGCACTTGTACTTGACCCCCCCCCCCCCCCCCCCTTCTACCTCTCACTCTACTGACAGCTACATTACTGAGGAAAAATGTACTTTCTATGCCTGTGATATGTGGTTGTCCCACCTAGCTATCTTAAGATGAATGGATTAACTGTAAATCGCTCTGGATAAGAGCGTCTGCTAAATGACAAAAATGTAAAGGAAACGATAATGATGGGTCTAAATGGACATTTTGCCTAAGGTTCTCTTTTCACGGCTTTAGATTCCAGTTTTAATGTAACGGTAATAGCTAAACTATAACAATGACTTCTGTCTGTCCATCTGAACAGGTGTCCATTGCAGGCCAGCCAGGAGGGGTAGAGGCAGCTCGATCCAAAATCAGGGTAAGTTGGATGTCATTTCTATGGAGGTCTCTCTGAGGTCTGAGCTATAGAACTTTGAACAGGCTGTTATTGTAAGCATGTGTCACTACAGTCATCCTTTAGTTGTCTTTTAACTGCATGTGTTAGCTGTGGAGCCTGTGAACTCTGTGGTAATGCTCTGGCCATAGCCCATGTGGAACAGGGTACAGAGCAAACGGTTCAAGCCCAGCACACAGTGCGTCTGGCTTGGTAGAGCTCCTGATCCATCTCAGAGGGAGGAGGGCCATTCCACTCGTGTGAGCCTCTGCGGTCCAGACCTTCCACTTGTTTCTCCGCCATCACAATTCTTTGCACGCACGTGCTCCCTCTCCGAGTGGACCAAGACAAATAAGCTGAGTGCGAGAGAGTGCACGAAGGAGTGTGTTTTCACAGACAACAGGGCGCAACCCAGTTCATGCACTTCCTTGATAAAAAAGTTAACAAATGGAATTTGGAAGTAGCATTTGAGGGTACCGTTGTTTTAGGAAGGGGTTTATAAAATAAGCTGTAATAGCCACATGATCTGTTCTACCCTCCAAAGAACACGCAGCCAGCGGATGAGTGGGGAGGATCAAAGACCACTTTCCTCTGACATCCTGCCTGCTTCTGTCAGTCGAAGCAGGACTCCTCGCCTCCCGAAGCCAAACACCTAGCATCCATACTCTACCAGTCCACCCAATCACATAGCACCCCTCGCCACAAACAGCAGCCCAGCTACTACCCAAACCTGTACTCTGTCCTTACTCATGCCACTAAGTACAACTATTCACACCTGTAACCTTTGGCATATTCTTTTCATACTGCCCAACCATATGACAACATCTGTACAGACACCCCACATACGGTATTAACACCTACCCAGCTACCCTTAACCCAAACGTCCAACAACCCTCCACCCCTTCACCCAAATAAAAACCCTACTCTGCTTCGTACTGATGTTGGCTGCCATAAAAAAAAAAAAGGAAAATAAATGAATCGTCGCCACTTCGATATACACTATCCTCTAGCAGCAGGGTTTAGAGAAGACCTTTCATAGTTTGTTTGTTCCGGAGCAGCCTCTGTGCTGTTTTGGTTAACAGTACATGATCCTGGGTGGCCTCATCTGTCTTTGCCTGGGACCAAAACAATGATTGAATGGATTTGATGAGTTTTCCCTTCCCTGAAGTGCAGATGTGGAACATCCCTTGTTTGTGCCAGAACTTTGGTCTTCTAGCTGTTTTAAAGGGAAGGCTCAGATTGAGTTGTACCCTTGAAAACTTGATTGTGTGTAATGAACACTTTAGTCTGTATTTAGTCTTTGTGTAGTTGTTATTCAGTCTTCATACAATATCTTCCTTTCTGTCCTTTTGTCTGCAGGACTCATGCACACCTCCAGATTGAATACATATTAAGCTTAAAGTTGCCTGGAAGACCCGTTTTAAAAAGTTTATGGTAGTTCTATCTAAGCTGTTCTTCATTCAGAGCGCCTGGTTGGGCCATTCTGTTTGTCCCCTCTGTGTTTCCATACTCACTGACTCTGACTTTACAGTGGAACTCCTGCAACATGATATAAAACTAGGCCCAGAAACATATGGGATTAATCATGGGTGCATTTCTTTGGTCGGAGTAATTCATGCTGTTTGTCCTTCTCTGGCAGCCTAAGCTATGGCGCACTGCCCAAGACTGAGTGTTTGGATAAGTGTGTGTGTGTGTGTGCGCACATACATGAGTAGACTTATGTGTATGTATGAACTTGTCAGCAAAATCTCCTGGCCTCCATCTAGGCTGTTTGAATGACTGCTGTGATTTGAGTGATGGAGTCCACTTTTAGTCTCTGTTCTCTGTGATAGCTTGACTTGATGTATTATTTAGTGACTTTACCTTAACATTCACAGTCTGAGTATGAACAGACTGTCTAGGAGCAGACATGATCTGCTGCTACAGTGTTGTACTGTATGTTTAATCAGCTCCCAATGGAAGTCTGCTGTAGCATGTGTGTGATGAAGGACGTGACGTCTCCGGTCCCTACTGAGTACTGGCACAGTTGAACCCATTGTGATAGACAGCAGTCAGTGGTTTTATTGAGTTAAAACATGTCTATGCCATGTTTGGCCACTCCCGGCTGAAGTGAGACATGTTATGTCTTTATAGATGTGTACATGCCAACCCTATGTAAAGAGATCTCTCTCAACGTTTTCACCCCTACGTCTTTACTGTTTCACTATTCAAATGGACTCCGTTACATACTACAGGGAAATTGCCTAAAGTTTGCACTTGTGGCAAAATGATAGTATGATGATGGTAATGGCAATAACTGTAGGCAGTGGTGGAAAAAGTACTCCGTTGTCATACTTGACAAAAGTCAATGCTGTACATCAAATTCCTTATATTAAAGCTGCATATGTATAAAATATATTTTGCAGCGGTTTAGATGGTACAACGATTCTCTACACTATACTATTTGAATTTTAGCAACCAGAAAATGTCAGAGTGATTTCTGCATAGTGCACCTTTTTAAGCAAACCAGACAGCACAATTTATTATTATCTATATATATTTTTTTGTAGGGGCACACTCCAATACTCAGACATTATTTACAAATGCAGTATTTGAGATTAGTGAGTCCGCCAGATCAGAGGCAGTAGGGATGGCAACAAGTTATATTGATAGGTGTTTTAATTGGACCATATTGCTGTTCTGCCTGAGCATTCAAAATGTAACTAGTACTTTTTGGTGCCAGGGAAAATGTATGGGAGTACAAAGTGCATCTTTTCTTTAGGAATGTAGTGAGGTAAAAGTTGTCCAAAATATAAATAGTAAACCACAGATACCTCCAAAAAACAACTTAAGTAGTATTTTTACTTATTTACTTTACACCACTGACTGTATGTATGTCGCTCTCTCTCGCCCTTTCTCTCTCTCTCTCTCTCTCTCTCTCTCTCTCTCTCTCTCTCTCTCTCTCTCTCTCTCTCTCTCTCTCTCTCTCTCTCTCTCTCTCTCTCTCTCTCTCTTGGTCTATTCATCTTTATCATTCTCAGGAGCTGCTCCCTCTGGTTCTGTCGTTTGAGCTGCCGGCCATCGTGCAGCCTGACCCAGGCTCCCCCACAGTGCAGCACATCTCCCAGACATACAACCTCACCGTCTCCTTCAAGCCCCCCACACGTCTCTATGGGACCACCGGAGTGGTCCGCGGCTCCCAGAACAACTCTAGTGCCGTCAAGGTGAGGCCCAGCAACACCCCTCACATCTACCCACCAACATACCACAGTACTTAGTGAACAGCAGGGGTTGGGGCCTAGTGGTTAGAGAAGTGGACTGCTGTGACCAGAGGGTTGCTTGGTCAGCTCCCTAGTGGGAATTACAGTACTGTTGCCTTTAAAACCAAGCACTGTTCTCTAGCCCATGAGCAAGTAAATGTCTAATATAAGTTGTCTGGCGCTCCCTCTTCCTCTCCCCTTCTCCCCTGGGCCTCAGAGCTGTGGCTGGTGCCCTGGAACCTTTCTCACTACTCAACCCAACACCCCCCACCCACCTAACACTGACCCACCCGCACTCTGACCTTCAGTACAACCCAGCCTAGGGGAGTTAGTGTACGGCGTCATTTTAACTTGGGATGCTGGCCAGATTGGGGCTGGGGTTTTGGGGGGAGTATGTATGCTATGTAGTGAGAGACCTTGCTCTGTAAAAGGGGTCTGCCAAAACCACTGTGGATTACTGTGCTGGCCTCAGGCTGGAGTTCCATTGGAAGGCCTTCTAATTCATCCAATAATTGTTTGCGGAGGCAGAGAATCAGACCATTCTGTTGGCTGCCAGGTGGCATTGAAAAACAGTGGTTTACTGTGGTGTAAACTATGGTTGAAATGTTGTTGGTTCACTAGCTCAGAGTGGACACTCTTTTCATTGGTTTTTCTTCCTGCTCTTTTGACATATTTGGATGTGCAAAATGAATCTCCTTTTTTACTGTGTTTTCCCTTGCCCCAGAGGGTAACTTTAGTTGAGAGTGCTGTCCACACAGTCACTCACTCACCTTTGCTAGCTCCTTTGAACAGAGTGTCTGGATATTTTTTTAATTTTTAATTTCACCATTATTTAACCAGGTAAGCTAGTTGAGAACAAGTTCTCATTTACAACTGCGACCTGGCCAAGATAAAGCAAAGCAGTGTGACACAAACAACAACACAGAGTTACACATGGAATAAACAAGCGTACAGTCAATAACACAATAGGAAAAAAAAGAAAGTCTATATACAGTGTGTGCAAATGGCGTGAGGAGGTAAGGCAATAAATAGGCCATAGTAGCGAAGTAATTACAATTTAGCAAATTAACACCGGAATGATAGATGAGCAGATGGTGATGTGCAAGTAGAAATACTGGTGTGCAAAAGAGCAGAAAAGTAAATAAAACCAATATGGGGATGAGGTAGATTGGGTGGGCTATTTACAGATGGGCTATATACAGCTGCAGCGATCGGTTAGCTGATCAGATAGCTGATGTTTAAAGTTAGTGAGGGAAATATAAGTCTCCAGCTTCAGCGATTTTTGCAATTCATTCCAGTCATTGGCAGCAGAGAACTGGAAGATAAGGCGGAGCTTTACCTAGCATAGACTTATAGATGACCTGGAGCCAGTGGGTCTGGTGACGAATATGTAGCAAGGGCCAGCCGACTAGAGCATACAGGTCGCAGTGGTGGGTGGTATAAGGGGCTTCGGTGACAAAAAGGATGGCACTGTTATAGACTGCATCCAGTTTGCTGAGTAGAGTATTGGAAGCTATTATGTAAATGACATCGCCGAAGTTGAGGATCGGTAGGATAGTCAGTTTTACGAGGGTGTGTTTGGCGGCGTGAGTGAAGGAGGCTTTGTTGCGAAATAGGAAGCCGATTCTAGATTTAATTTTGGATTGGAGATGTATAATATGAGTCTGGAAGGAGAGTTTACAGTCTAGCCAGACACCTAGGTATTTGTAGTTGTCCACATATTCAGAACCATCCAGAGTAGTGATGCTAGTCGGGCAGGCGGGTGCGGGCAGCGAACGGTTGAAAAGGATACATTTGGTTTTACTACCGTTTTAAGATCATTTGGAGGCCACAGAAGGAGTGTTGTATGGCATTGAAGCTCGTTTGGAGGTTAGCACAATGTCCAAAGAAGGGCCAGATGTATACAGAATGGTGTCGTCTGCGTAGAGGTGAATCAGGGAATCACTCGCAGCAAGAGCGACATCGTTGATATATACAGAGAAAAGAGTCGGCCCGAGAATTGAACCCTGTGGTACCCCCATAGAGACTGCCAGAGGTCCGGACAACAGGCCCTCCAATTTGACACACTGAACTCTGTCTGAGAAGTAGTTGGTGAACCAGGCGAGGCAGTAATTTGAGAAACCAAGGCTGTTGAGTCTGCCGATAAGAATACAGTGATTTACAGAGTCGAAAGCCTTGGCCAGGTCGATGAAGACGGCTGCACAGTACTGTCTTTTATCGATGGCGGTTATGATATCGTTTAGTACCTTGAGTGTGGCTGAGGTGCACCCGTGACCAGTTCGAAAACCGTTTTGCACAGTGGAGAAGGTACGGTGGGATTTGAAATGGTCAGTGATCTGTTTATTAACTTGGCTTTCGAAGACTTTAGAAAGGCAGGGCAAAATGGATGTAGGTCTATAACAGTTTGGGTCTAGAGTGTCACCCCCTTTGAAGAGGGGGATGACCGCGGCAGCTTTCCAATCTTTGGGGATCTCGGACGATACGAAAGAGAGGTTGAACAGACTGGTAATAGGGGTTGCAACAATGGCGGCGGATAATTGTAGAAAGAGAGGGTCCAGATTGTCTAGCCCAGCTGATTTGTACGGGTCCAGGTTTTGCAGCTCTTTCAGAACATCTGCTATCTGGATTTGGGTGAAGGAGAAGCTGGGGAGGCTTGGGCAAGTAGCTGCGGGGGGTGCGGAGCTGTTGGCCGGGGTTGGTGTAGCCAGGAGGAAAGCATGGCCAGCCGTAGGGAAATGCTTATTGAAATTCTCGATTATCGTGGATTTATCGGTGGTGACCTAGCCTCAGTGCAGTGGGCCGCTGGGAAAAGGTGCTCTTATTCTCCATGGACTTTACAGTGTCCAAAAACGTTTTGGAGTTAAAACAACAGGATGCACATTTCTGTTTTAAAAGGCTAGCCTTTGCTTTTGTCTGCACACTATAAGAAAATACTAATCTAAATATTGCTAGATTCTGCAGATTGACTGATTGTATTGATATATTTATTGATTGATTTTCATCTCATCCAAGAGAGGCACTGCCATATTGCTGGAGCACTTAGCGGGCAGCCTGGCCAGTGCCATCTCAGTCAGTACCCACCTGGACATCGCCCCCCAGCACCACCTCTTCATGATGGGCCGCAACGGCAGCAACATCAAGCACATCACCCAGAGGACAGGAGCCCAGATCCACTTCCCTGACCCCAACAGCCCCCAGAAGAAATCTACTGTCTACATCCAGGGAATCATCGAGTCTGTCTGCGTGGCGCGCCAGTACCTCATGGTATGTGTCCATGCTTGGTTTGTATAGATTAAGTAATTGCCTTGTTTCTGTTGGAGAATGACCCTGCATATGGATTGCATATGGAGTTTTATTGTGTTCTGACCCTGACCAAGACACTTTCAGCTATGTGGGTGTCTTGGTAAAATGTTATTCATTTAATTGTCTTTGGGTAAAAACAATTACTGAGCAAGATGTCAAAGACATTACATTTAAAGATTTTGGCATCCTGATTAATGTAACATTAATCATAATATAATGCAGCTATGCTAGTGTTGATGTCCTTTGTCTGTGGCAGTTTTGCCCAAAGACTCTTGAAAAATGCAGAAGTCCTTTTGTAAACATAACTTTTTCTGTCTGGTACGTGGGACACACAAGAAGAGGCCCCTCTGGTCTGCCTTGGGAGAACCGAGTCATTTGACGAGGAGATGAGCCTCCCCCACAGAGAGCCATGTTTAGACCATCGGACTGTAAATTACAGCTCCGGCCCGGCCTGTCACCACCAGCTTGGCCCAACTGGTTTAATTACACACAATGGGAAGGCCTCTATCGTTCAGCTGAATATAACGTAGGAATGAGGTTGTGGTGGGATCATGCAAAACAGGCTTTTTTGGTCAATTGTTTTGGAATTTCTCAAGTAGTGGTTTTTCAACTGAGCTTTCGCTCTTAATTGAAATGTCTGGTCAGGAAAAACTGTCCCTGTTGTATTCTACGAGTGTTAGTTCTGTAACAAGGGTCTGTTTCATGGAACGTGATGATGATGTGTGTGTTCCACAGGGCTGTCTACCGCTGGTGTTGATGTTTGACATTAAAGAAGACATCGAGGTGGAGCCCCAGTGTATCACCGCTCTGATGGAGCAGCTGGATGTCTTCATCAGCATCAAGCCCAAACCAAAGCAGCCCAGCAAGGTACCACACTAAACATGAACATCTAGTATGTTACAGTGGCCTTAACACAAATCCAGGAAGCAACTTTACCAGGGTAATGCTACAGCTAAGATCCAAGGTTTTTCTCCTGGCCCCGACTATAGTGCTGGGAAAAATCGATACAGTTACAGTGGGGAGAACAAGTATTTGATACACTGCCGATTTTGCAGGTTTTCCTACTTACAAAGCATGTAGAGGTCTGTAATTTTTATCATAGGTACACTTCAACTGTGAGAGACGGAATCTAAAACAAAAATCCAGAAAATCACATTGTATGATTTTTAAATAATTAATTTGCATTTTATTGCATGACATAAGTATTTGATCACCTACCAACCAGTAAGAATTCCGGCTCTCACAGACCTGTTAGTTTTTCTTTAAGAAGCCCTCCTGTTCTCCACTCATTACCTGTATTAACTGCACCTGTTTGAACTCGTTACCTGTATAAAAGACACCTGTCCACACACAATCAAACAGATTCCAACCTCTCCACAATGGCCAAGACCAGAGAGCTGTGTAAGGACATCAGGGATAAAATTGTAGACCTGCACAAGGCTGGGATGGGCTACAGGACAATAGGCAAGCAGCTTGGTGAGAAGGAAACAACTGTTGGCGCAATTATTAGAAAATGGAAGAAGTTCAAGATGACGGTCAATCACCCTCGGTCTGGGGCTCCATGCAAGATTTCACCTCGTGGGGCATCAATGATCATGAGGAAGGTGAGGGATCAGCCCAGAACTACACGGCAGGACCTGGTCAATGACCTGAAGAGAGCTGGGACCACAGTCTCAAAGAAAACCATTAGTAACACACTACGCCGTCATGGATTAAAATCCTGCAGCGCACGCAAGGTCCCCCTGCTTAAGCCAGTGCATGTCCAGGCCTGTCTGAAGTTTGCCAATGACCATCTGGATGATCCAGAGGAGGAATGGGAGAAGGTCATGTGGTCTGATGAGACAAAAATAGAGCTTTTTGGTCTAACTCCACTCGCCGTGTTTGGAGGAAGAAGAAGTATGAGTACAACCCCAAGAACACCATCCCAACCGTGAAGCATGGAGGTGGAAACATCATTCTTTGGGGATGCTTTTCTGCAAAGGGGACAGGACGACTGCACCGTATTGAGGGGAGGATGGATGGGGCCATGTATCGCGAGATCTTGGCCAACAACCTCCTTCCCTCAGTAAGAGCATTGAAGATGGGTCGTGGCTGGGTCTTCCAGCATGACAACGACACGAAGCACACAGCCATGGCAACTAAGGAGTGGCTCCGTAAGAAGCATCTCAAGGTCCTGGAGTGGCCTAGCCAGTCTCCAGACCTGAACCCAATAGAAAATCTTTGGAGGGAGCTGAAAGTCCGTATTGCCCAGCGACAGCCCCGAAACCTGAAGGATCTGGAGAAGATCTGTAGGGAGGAGTGGGCCAAAATCCCTGCTGCAGTGTGTGCAAACCTAGTCAAGAACTACAGGAAACGTATGATCTCTGTAATTGCAAACAAAGGTTTCTGTACCAAATATTAAGTTCTGCTTTTCTGATGTATCAAATACTTATGTCATGCAATAAAATGCAAATTAATTACTTAAAAATCATACAATGTGATTTTCTGGATTTTCGTTTTAGATTCCGTCTCTCATAGTTGAAGTGTACCTATGATAAAAATTACAGACCTCTACATGCTTTGTAAGTAGGAAAACCTGCAAAATCGGCAGTGTATCAAATACTTGTTCTCCCCACTGTACATAGAGCGATATTATTTTTGGACAATATATTGATATTTGACTCAAAGACTCTGGTATTTTTCATCCTATAGCTTGTTCTCATCTTCTTTATAAATAGTGAGCCAACATGTTTTCAGCACTTATTTCCCTGACTGATCAAAACTCGTTTTCTCATGCTCTCTCATCTCTCTGCAGCAGACATATGGTGAGCAATATGTTTGGAACATCAAATCACCGTAACGAATCACAATACATATCCTATCCTTGGCAATTCCCAGCCCTACCTAACTACAAAGCACCTTGCGTCATCAGCCAAATCCAAACAATATAGTAGGCACATCAAATTTGCTGGGCCCCAGCCTAACCACCTTCGCCAGGTGCCCTTTCCTCAGTGTGCCCGGCATGATGCCCAAACCCAGACAGGCCAGTGGGGAACGGTGGTGTGGTGCCAGTGTAAACGCAGCCCTACCCAGACCTCTCTTTAACGAGGTGACACTACTAATCCAAACGGCCTTCCAAACACCGCTTTGCTTCTGGCTATTTGGCTACTCCATAAAGAAGGGTGTGGAGTCAGAAAAATCGTAACTGGACTCGATTTGGCAGGACCAACTTTGGCAAGTTTAGGACCACAGAAATGATTTGTGTGCATGTTCATTCTTTATTCCTCGCTGTTTTCTAAGCACTCTTAATGGTAATGCTGGAACTGGAGAAAGTTGAATATCCTTTCCAACTTCCAATTCTCTTTCTCACACGTGAATTGAAATGAACCACTTTATAAAAAATGATGTTTTGACATTTTACTAATCCCTTTTTGATTCCACTGTTCATTCCATTAAAGAACAAATTACGTTGCTGAAGTGCATTTTATGCTGACAACAACCTGCCATTTTGTTTTCTCTTTTTTCCTCTGTCTCTCCATGTCTCTCTTTCTTCCACTCTCTCTTTCCCAGTCTGTGATCGTAAAGAGTGTGGAGCGGAATGCAGTGAACATGTATGAGGCCCGGAAGTTTCTGCTGGGTCTGGAAAGCAACGGGGTGTCATCAGCCCTGTCCCCCTCAACCATCGGCCCCTCCCCCACTCTCATCTGTCCCGTCGGCCTGGACATCCTGGCCTCAGCTGGCCTGGGGCTGAGCAGTCTGGGTAATGGAGTTCTCTTTACATCAGCCTCTTACACCATTATGAGAATTCTTTAAGAAAATCGATGGTGCCTTTCTACAAATGTACAAGGTCAACCCAAGGCCCTTTCCCACACACGTTTATAGATCAGTGATTGAAAAAGAGGCTTGAGTGTAATATGTAATCCAACTTTATTATCTTGTGAAAGGAGACAAAATTACAATAATAAATAAGAGACAAACCCCTTTACAGCAGAATGAATCATGAGTTCTGTATCATGGGATAAACTGCTGTGTGTAGGAGGTTTATGTCTGGAAACTGATCACATTGACAGTGCGAATGATTGTCTTGCTTAAGCCATCTCTTCCTGGGGTGTACAGTATGAACCCAAATGCCCATGGGTAAGATATGGGCCTCCACAGCTCGGCCTGTAGTTAATTACTACATCCCTCTCCATCAGATTACAGCTCAGCCTGCCAGAGAAATCCAAGCCTTATTTCTGGAGTCAAATGAGCCGTTTGTCAAACCCACAAACCTGTTTCAGTCTGCTTTAATATGTTTGGGTTGAAAGTAGCATAGTTTAGCATTAAGTTATTGACTGTGTTGAGTTATATTTGTCAAAGGCCCAGTTCTCTCAAATGTCTCTCTCTTATTTCAATCCTGACCACTGATATGAAAGGATTTGGTGAGTGATGGTGGTAGTATGCAATAATATCTATTACTGGTGTGGGAAGAAATTAATTGTAGAGTGATACAGTAATGAGACACAGTCTTATACTGTGTTTTTCTCTCCTCCAGGCCTCTTGGGGCCTTCAGCGCCCCATTCCCTCAGTAGCTCCCCGGCTCCTGTCCTCAACAGTCTGAACTCTTCCATGAGCCCCCTGCAGAACCCCCCGTCTCCCTCCCCCTCACTGTGGCCCAGCTCTCTCACCAGCACACAAGGTGAGTTACAGTTGGCTGGTGCACAATCGCTCACGGTCTCACCCCTTGAGGTCTCACCTTGATCACAAATATCTAGAAGGGATTGATATGATGAAAGTGTTACGATAACGCCGAAGGATTTCCTCCCTCATGTGTCCAGGCTTCTCGTCTCAGTTGATGATGCACCCTGTAGCCCAGGCCACTCTGAGCAGTATCCTGCTCTCTGGGGTCAAGGGGTACACCCAGAACACCCCGTCCCCTCCCCCCGGCCTCGCCCCCATCGACAAGCAGACCAACGGAGTCCCTGACTGCTCCAAAGGCCCCTGTACGCTGAATGGACATGTAAAGGTGGCGGATTTTTATAGACACATATTCACTAACTGTTACATTGAATGTATGTATACCTTGCCTATAGTGAGTATTCTGTATAGGGCTACATTGTGTGTTTGTGTGCAGCACCCTGGCTCAGTCTATGGAAGGATGTCCAGTGCATCTCTGGCAGACACGGTTCTGAACCCCAACCAGTGTGACTCAGTTCAGGAGGCCAGCGTACACAATCAGTCAGAACCCCGCTCCAGCAAGTCCAACCAAGACGAAGGTAACACGTTCACACCGCACCTACAGACAACAAGGAAATGTGTAACTCTTGTCGCTATACTTTAAAAAGGTTTATAATACTCAAAAGAAAGCCTTGATATTTGGCCTTATTACCTGTAAGTGAATTTCTACCACAATATATTTGTCTTGTTCTTATACGTAGATCAATATGCGGTCCAGGTCCAATTCCTATTCAAACAACTTTTCTAAGGTTGCAGCAGGGTGACATTGATGGCTGGTATTCCAGTGGTTGAGGTCCCTAATTTCCTGCATCTCTAACATGTGTGGTTTGAGTGTAGCCTGGCTCTCACACTCCTCACATTCCCGTGTTGTTGGAACTGGAGCTCAGTGGGCTCCCCAGCCTCCGCCTCCAGCCTGGCTGGTCACAGTAGTAACTGTTTCCTCTCCCTGACCTCCTCCTGTGTTCTCCATCCTGTTCCAACTGGCTCTGCTCCCCATAACCATCAAGCCCAGGGAGAAATAACCAAATAAAAGCATATCGAGGAGGCCTACACTCTCACACACACAGATCCTATTCTGCTGGCCGGGTTACTGCCTGGAAGAGTGGGAAAAGAAGAGAAAATCTCCTTCATTAGACTGCTTCTGTTTTTTATTAACACCGGGGCCAACTGTACGTTTTAGCAGCTACATTTAGTCACGCTTAAGCCATCATGCAGAGTGACTTACAGGTGCAAACAATGTACTGAAATGTATACATGATAGACGATGGAAAGCTGAGCAACAAGGCACTCGAAAGAAAAGGTTGCTTTGGAAGAACAAAAACTTGGTTGTCAAGCACAGAGATTCTACAAGAATGTAAAGAGTATAATAGCACATACAGTCAGATATATAGCCTATTGACTAACTTCATTAACTCACGAAGGAAGGAATATAATATCCCACGTTACTGTTTCTTCACAAATGCTCTTTTACTTTCTCTCTGCCAGGCTCTGACACCTTTGTGGAAGTGGGCATGCCCAGAAGCCCATCTCATTCAGCCAATGGGAACGAGCTAAAACAGATGCTGGCTTCCTGTAAGACGTCAGGGAAACGGCATGCGGTGGAGCTTCTCCAGGGGACCAAGAACTCCCATCTCCAGTATGTCTGTCCAGAGCTACAGTAAGACTATAGATGTCCTCACTCTTTCATTCCTATGCCTCAAGGGTATGACAATACGACTAGAACTCATTCTGATTCACTGGGTATGACTCCCATACATTCATAGAATAGAAAATTAAAGAACTTTGTGACAACTGCTGATATACAAAGGGCTTTATAAAATATATTTGATTGGTTGGTAAGAAAATAATAGTAAATAGACTGTCCTGTATGTCTTGTCTGTGCTGAAAGCTTCTCTGTTGTGATGGGGTTTGTACCTTGCTGGCTTTCTAATATGATCGTAGCTCTCTGTTGTCCCCCCCCCACAGCTCAGACTGCCTCCTGTCAGACCCAGAGTCGAGTGCTTCAGACGGCCCTGTGACAGATAAGAGGGCGCCGGGCAGTGAGCGGGCAGCAGAGAGGGCAGCACAGCAGAACGAAAGGGACAGGATCCGCTTGGCACCACATTCCTCCTTTGCCAACATGCAGGTACAACTAGAGGTATTCCAACTCCACTTTTCTCTCTCACATACACGCACTCACACATCAGCGGATGGCTCAAGTGAATTTGACAGGTAGAAAAACTGACACTGACCTTACTTTACTCTCTGTTTCAGGCGCTTGAATATGAACAGAAAAAACTGTTAGCAACCAAAGGTAAGTGTCAATCTTTCGAGCAGTTCCTGTCTAGTCTCAAGGGATACTGTGTTCATTTTTTTCAGACCTTTCTGGTAACAGAGGTTTTATCTGTGTCTGTGTCCAGCTATGTTGAAGAAGCCTGTTGTGACTGAGGTACGGACCCCAACTAACACGTGGAGTGGTCTGGGTTTTTCCAAGTCCATGCCAGCAGAGACCATCAAGGAGCTGCGCAGGGCCAACCACGTTTCCTACAAACCCACAATGAGTACCACCTACGAAGTAAACTCTGACTATGAGGTAAACACAAATGGACCACTCAACTGTTGAAGAAAATGTGTTTTTACTAACATACCTGATATGAAAGCTTATGTGAAGACTAATATGAAACATCATAATGAATACAAATAAAAAAAGATGAATCTGTAAAGCAAAAAAGTTAACTGAATTGAACCATTAATGAGAGCTTATAACTGCAGCACATGTATCTATCAGTAGGATCTGATATCCCCCTTCTCTCCTCCAGGGCTCCCCCCTGTCCCTGTCCCGCTCCGGCAGCAGAGAGGGCGTGGGCAACGGCAGTGACTCTGACAACTGGAGGGACAGGAACGGGGTTGGGAACGGTCTTGTCAACCACGACGAATTCCCAGCGTCTGTTAGCAGTCCCAAGAGGAAGCAGAACAAATCTGGTGAGCTACCCAGCAGATATTTGTCTGAACTTTTTTTTTTTTTTTTTATGAAATCAAAAGGAGAAGAGAAAGGGAAGAAAATCAACACACCCACTCAGTCAACTCTCTCAAAAGTGTTGATGAGAAAGTTATGATGATGACGTAAGAAAGAAAGGGAACAAAGTCTAACCTTGAACAGCAGATGCTGTGTGAAGATTGCCTTGTTCATTAAAATGTGTATAAGTGTGTGGGAGTAGATGTGTTTAAGTGTTCCTTCCTCCTACACACCTGCACTCAGCAAAGTTCAAGAGACCAGATACGTCTGTTCATTTCCAACTCATGTTCTTACCCTTGTATCAAATGATTTGTTATCATCAAAGCCAATCACTACCGGTAATGCTGTAGAGAAGCACACATTTATTCTACAGTATCTTGGCTTGTATTGCACACATTAAAGACAATCAAATGGCATACTTTTGCTTTAATAGATACACATGTCTAAGTCACAACAACGTTTCAGCAGCAAGATGCATAAGGGTTTATTTTATGTTGAATTAATATTTTTTTTACAATGATAACTGTCTATGAAAATCTTCTTTTAATATTGACTGTCTGGGGCTCCTGAGTGGCGTAGTAGTCTAAGGCACTGCATCGCAGTTGCTAGCTGTGCCCCTAGAGAACCTGGTTCGAGTCCAGGCTCTGTCGCAGCCGGCCGCGACTGGGAGACCCATTGGCCCAGCGTCATCCAGGTTAGGGGAGGGTTTGGCCGGCAGGTATGTCCTGGTCCCATCGTGCTCTAGCGACTCCTGTGGCGGGTCGGGTGCATGACACGGTTGCCAGGTGTATGGTGTTTCCTCCGACACATTGGTGTTTACCTGGATGTGTTTCCGCTTAACGCGAAACACATCTGGGTTAAGTGGGCATTGTGTCAAGAAACAGTGCAGCTTGGTTGTGTTTCGGAGGACGCATGGCTCTCGACCTCTCCCGAGTCCGTACAGGAGTTGCAGCGATGAGACAAGACTGTAACTACCAATTGGGGAGAAAAGGGGGTAAAAGTTTAAAAAACAATTGTCATTGAAAAAAACAAGTAATTGACTTGTCTCATCTTCCTGTGACTGCTTTTGACTGACAGCTGCGGAGCACTATCTGAGCAGCAGTAACTACATGGACTGTATCTCCTCGGTCACCGGGAGCAATGGCTGCAGTCTCCAGTCCTCTCTCAAAGGGTCGGACCTGCCGGAGCTGTTCAGCAAGCTGGGCCTGGGGAAATACACTGACGTGTTCCAACAACAGGAGGTACTGGCCTACAGCCGCCGTAGCAAAAAATTATAATAAATAAAATGTTTTTCGTGAACTAACATTCGCACGTAACTTTAAAAAAAAAAATTTACTAGCTGTGACTTGCTGATAGTTGAGGAAACATGTACTTACTGTGATGTTTTTGACCCACCTAGCTATTTTAAGATTAACACACTAACTGTGAGTCGCTAACTTTTTAGCTGCCTATTGCAGCTAGGCTAAGCTTTTTAGCAACATATTATGCAGTGGACTTCAAGGGCTAGTGACTAGACTTATATTTATATCCAACTAATAGCTTTATTGATATTAGAGCACATGGCAAATATTTGATAAGGGATGGGCATTAGTTATTTTATGTTGCAATGGGGGATTTTATTGTAAAAAATATATATATTTATTATAGTGTATAGCAGGGATCATCAACTCGATTTCTTCGAGTTCTGGTGTTTTTCGTATTCTCTTTTTTGCTCAGAAAACTTGGGTGGGTCAAATAAAATCCCAAATGTTTCTAATACCGCCAGTTGGGGAACCCTGGTGTATAGTGTGAAGTGGCATAATAAAGATATTGACTGTGAACATGCACTCTTTTCAGATCGATCTCCAGACCTTCCTCACTCTGACAGACCAGGACCTGAAAGAGCTGGGCATCACCACATTCGGAGCACGCAGGAAAATGCTGCTTGCCATCTCGGGTGTGAATGACTATGGTAATGTACAAACGTGTGTGTGTGTGTGTGTATGAGCGTGTGTGTGAACCCAGTTCCAATGACGTGTGAGATCAGGCTGGTCCTGCTGGGCTGTATGTGGTGATAATAGCTCCTGTCAGAAGTGTCAGGGGGGGGGGTATCGGGCCGTGCCAGAACCTCTCCTGATGGCGGCAGTGTGAAATTGACTTCTATTTTCATTAGGCCTCTATTGTCTGGCACTGCCACTTGCCTGACAGCCAGCGAGCTGATGGGCCGTGGTACAACTATAGGCAGAGCTGAACATTCATTGCAATCAATCTCTACTGCCATCCATTGGTTTCAGTAGTCAGTGGTGCAAGTCGTGTTTTTCTTTTTGGTTGACAGAGAGGAGCTCAGATCCTCATACTGTTCCAAGGCAACGAATGCCCCACATGTTTGTTGTGACATGAACTAATCCTTGTTTATAAATGCAGAACTACAGGAGTAATAATTTTCCTCAACCAGGAGTGAACATGATTCAATGAAGTGGCATTTTGATTGAATATACAGTGGGGAGAACAAGTATTTGATACACTGCCGATTTAGCAGGTTTTCCTACTTACAAAGCATGTAGAGGTCTGTAATTTTTATCATAGGTACACTTCAACTGTGAGAGACGGAATCTAAAACAAAAATCCAGAAAATCACATTGTATGATGTTTAAGTAATTAATTTGCATTTTATTGCATGACATAAGTATTTGATCACCTAACAACCAGTAAGAATTCCGGCTCTCACAGACCTGTTAGTTTTTCTTTAAGAAGCCCTCCTGTTCTCCACTCATTACCTGTATTAACTGCACCTGTTTGAACTCGTTACCTGTATAAAAGACACCTGTCCACACACTCAATCAAACAGACTCCAACCTCTCCACAATGGCCAAGACCGGAGAGCTGTGTAAGGACATCAGGGATAAAATTGTAGACAGTGTATCAAATACTTGTTCTCCCCACTGTATATGTATTCCTGTAGAATAGGACTTAGAACATGTTTTGTACCATCGCAGGTATGATAATTTCATGGTTTTGTGGTATTGTATTAGAGAGAAGGGATCATATCTATATCAAAGTTTACTGCTCATTTTTGTAGTGTGTCTTACTAATGCAGTAGGGGGTCATGTTGAGGTTTGGAGAGGGAGGTAGTCTGTCTTATTGATGCAGTAGGGGTCACATTGAGGTTTGGAGATGGAGGTGGTCTGTCTTATTGATGCAGTAGGGGTCACATTGAATTTGGGAGATGGAGGTAGTCTGTCTTACTGATGCAGTAGGGGTCACACTGAGGTTTGGAGATGGAGGTGGTCTGTCTTATTGATGCAGTAGGGGTCACACTGAGGTTTGGAGATGGAGGTGGTCTGTCTTATTGATGCAGTAGGGGTCACATTGAATTTGGGAGATGGAGGTAGTCTGTCTTACTGATGCAGTAGGGGTCACACTGAGGTTTGGAGATGGAGGTGGTTGTCTTATTGATGCAGTAGGGGTCACATTGAATTTGGGAGATGGAGGTGGTCTGTGTTCTGTTGTGAGAAGTGCTTAAAGCGAGAGTTGGTTCCACTGCTGCACTCCGTTGCCAAGCTCAGATCAACTCTAATCTCTGCTGAAGAAGTCAGTGAGCTCCAAAACAGGAACACACCCCCCCCCATCCTTCTCTCCTCACTTAAAGATGCTGAACCATTTTATTGACACATTTTTTAATAATTCTGTTCAGTAGATGGGTGATCTGCCTGGCAAACCAATGGGTCACAAAGAGAGGTCTTGTTGATGTTCAAAGAGAGGTCTTGTTGACATTTTCCTGTCATTGTTGATTTAGTCTTGACTGCATCGAAACACTAATAATCTGTACTTTCTCTCCAATTTTGTTTACAGTTTGAATTGACTTGTCGGACTCTTGATGAAAAAACATAGTATGTTATTGAACATATCTGTAACAATTGCAATTATACAGTTTTTTGTTATTTTGTCTTTTCCAGAACTGAACAAGAACCGAAGGAAGCTGTTTGAGCCTCCTATCAGGTCCTCCTTCCTGGAAGGGGGCGCCAGCGGGCGTCTGTCTCGTCAGTTCAACGCTGACATGGCCAGTGTCAGCGGCCGGTGGTAGAACTCCACTCCCCCAGAACCTAACACGACAGAGACCCAGCCTTCAGTGCCTCTCTTTGGGCTTCTGTAGCCCAGTCTCCAGCCTCTCTGGGTCTCAGTGGTCCACCCTCCATCTTATGCTTAACAATGACTGTTAAACTTTTTTTTTGGGGGGGGGGGGGCCATAACAAAAAGCCATAGTTTAACCAGAAGTGCCAAAAACGAGATCTCCGTGGTATAGAAAGTCCAGTGTTCACTCCACATAGTGCTAAAATGTTTTTGTGGAGTATCTACACATGAAGGGTATTTGACTAATTATGAAGGACAGGTACTGTCTAATAGTTGTAATTTTTTGTTGAAGGGAACAGGCCAAAGGATTAGTACGAAATAATTACATTGATACCGTCTGCATTCGTAGTATGCTGTTGTATCAATGACATGCACTTTAACAATATTAGAATTTTGCCTGTGAAAGCCTGATTTCTCATATTGGAATACCTATGCATTTTGTATTAACTCAAAGCACAGATGTATTTGTACCAAGCCAAATGTAAGCACTTAGTGAGATGGGGTAATGAAGTTAATTAAGTTCAAAGGTCAAAGTGCACAAGTGACATCATCAACTAAACACAGAACCTAGAAAAATGACCTTTGACCCCTCAGTGTTTTGATTGATGGACATTCCACGAAGGTCAGTGTTGTATCCACCAGCAGTTGGGCAGCAGTCTTTCAAGGTCATATGTATTTAGACAATTATGATTTTGTATTTGCATTATGATTATTTTTTTTAATCATCATTTTTGGGGGGAGGTTTTAATGATAATCAGTGTACATGTATTTTTTTATGTTTTCATTATTTTATACATTCATGAATGAGTTCCTATGGTTTGTAATTTGTTTATTATTAGTCTCTTTGATAATTACTTTTGCCCCATAATCTGTGGAGCGGTCAGGTTGTGCCATGAGACAGCAGCAGAGAGTGAGAGCGCAATCTGTCAGAAGTGATTCTGTTTGTTGGCCTCCTATGTTTTTTTTAGTCCATGTCATTATGTCTCCTGTTAACCTTTCTGTGGTCTCTATTCTATGTTGAATCCCACTGTGTTCCTCTATCGGTTCAGGAGACCAGTCACTATTCCCAGACTGTGTGCTTTAATCTTTCCATTCACTTTGACTGCCTTTAGAGCTGCGGACAGAGCAAGAACCTACTACAATGTAGAATGCCTCCACACTACTACAGTATAGAATGCCTTTACTTCTCTCTACAGTAAGTTGCTCAGCAGGGAATTGTTTCTATTAGAATATTGCCATTTTTCTGAACAGGACTGACACTACTGCTCACATAGGTTGATACACCACAACGTCAGTGGAAACTCAACTTTGTTTCATGTGACAGCCCCTAGCCTAGACACGTTTCTCGACATTTACCAAGATTGTGTCCTCATGGAAGAGTCTAAAGTCTTCATAACATTTATTCTAGATTAAATTAACTATAGTGAAAATATACAATTGTCAGTATCGGTTGTGAAATCAGATATCCGGGAATCTTGTAAAGCTATATTTGATGAAGTAACAGGATTATGTGTGCAGTGGTGCTGCTTATCAAAGGATGGGCTCACTCTCACGCTGTGTTATGTTCGGGTTCATATAGTGGCACAGTATACTCATAGCTTTTTGTTAATGTTGGCTGACTCTGGAATGTGTATTTGCTATAACTGCTTCAGATTGAACCCCCAGATGAAGCCTGGAAGTTGAGTCTTTTTGCATTCTATCATATACAGAGTGTTCGTGTGAAGTACTCACCATCTTCATGTGCAGAACGCTTGTTGGTAGATGGTACAGCATTTGACTGACAATGCAGTGACCTCTATGTAGAGCCCAAGGTGTGAGTCTAAAGAGGCCACTCAATCTTCAAACTAGATTCTAGGTTCAGAATGTTGAAGTAGATGGAGAGAACATTTCAAAGCAACTTGCATGTCAAAATTGTTCTTAAATGTTGTGTTTCCGCACAGCAGCAACATCACTCTTAGCGTCAACCGTTCTGTAATCAAGCACAGAGAGAAGTCATTTGTTTTTCTTTTTGCATGCTTTCTCTCTTGACCATCTGTTGTATCATGTGTTTACACTATACCACTTTCCTAACTGATTTGAGCCATTCTCAATGTCGTTGTTGTATTAATATAACATATTCTGACATGGTTGTCATTTCCGACCAGTAGTGTAGTGGTTCATTTTCTTAGACATTTTAAAAAGAGACAGGATATTAAAAGGGATTTGTTACTCCACAAAGAAATATGGGGTATGTTTAACCCTTTATAATGGTACTATATTGAAGCTGTTCAGCATTGATTTATGTCAGTGCAGTTATGTCGACCCATGTACCTACAGTGCAGACGACAGTGTTTGTTTTCGCTTCTGTAAAGCCTCTGGTCATTTGTCTGTTTGGAGGGCAATAGAGATTGTTTTCTGTCAAGTGAATGTTAAAGTGAGAATTATTGATGCCTTTTATCTAGTTTAATGGAGTCATTTGCAATCAGTTTACCACCAATCTCCTTTCCCCACACCCTTTACAGAACCGTTATGCAATTGTCTTTAATTTTTGTGTTTAGTCCTTGTTATTCCTAAAGGGATACATTTGAAGGGGTCTACTTTGTACTGAGATCAAATGGTACAACATTTATAATGAATGTAAACCACTAAGGAATTTATGTATGTATTGCTTTGCGTTTCTATCCTGTGCAGCCATGCTTGTTTTTTAGCAGTATATCTCCAGTTTCCTGTGAGAGAAAGGTACAGTGCCATAGCTATTTTCCTTTTGTTGATAGGATTGTTGAGCAGGACATTGTTTTAGCTCTGTTGTTAAATCTGTAAATATAGTACAGATAAAAAGTGTTTGAGGAGTTATCAAATGTTATTACAAAGGAAATAAATGTATGCAGTAAAATGTTTCCTTTTATTTTTGTTCATAGCACATACATTTTGACTGTTATAGTGAAGAATGATATTCAATGTGTGAAGACAGTGAATTTGATACAATACTATGCTAACCATAGTTGAGGAAAGCCTGTGTGAGGCCCACACTCTCATAATCTGGAATATAATCCAACTCTTGGTATGTCCGATTTGGTGCCAAAGCTGACATGTCCACTAATCCCGAGGCAGGATCTATCTAATCCCAGAGAATGAATCGACAGAGCACTAGGAAACACTAACCCATACCAACCATCCTGCCTGTATCACCACCGTACTAAATAAGGAATGTATTGTCTCTCCAATGTAACGCTCCGCCCCCTTCTCTCTCTTTCCCTCTTCCCTCAGATTCACTGTAGAGGAGGGAGAGGGAGTAGCAGCAGCTGGCAAATGTAATCCATTCCCATGTAATTAAGTGGCCCTAGGGTCAATGGTGGGTGCGCTGTTCTACTCTCTACTGAATGCATCACCCTTCCAGTCAGGTCACAGCTACATTCTCAGCTGTATTGTGTTTTTGCTATATACCTACCCTTTACCACTTTGCCAATCTATTGTATCACTCTTTCTGTCTTGCTCCAACTGATGTGTGATGAGCTCTCTGGAGCAAAATGGCTGCCATGGCATTACCCAGGTGGGTGCTACACATTAGTGGTGGATGCAGGGAGTTTCTGCTGCATGTAATGTAAAGCCCTTTGGGCACCTGGTGGAAAAAAACACTATGTAAATCCCATGTTATTGACTGAATATTTAGATGTGTTTATCTCCTCTAGGGGGCACTACAGTAACAAAACTCCTCTACTAGGCCTACCGGTGTATTGAGCTAAATTACAGAAAAACATTTATTTGAATCATTCAGCTTTACTTAGTGGCTATTATTAGAACATGCTCCTTGAGTTTATTAGGATTTTACAGAAAATTGCTTCTAAGAGGAAATAGTGGCTCAACCTTTTATTGGTGTGAGCATTTCAAATTCTTGGATATAGACCTATTAATGGTACATCTCATTTAGCTTAGTCTATTGAACTATTTATTTTAATTTATGGCTGTAAAACAGTCTGAGGCATATTCATTGCCCTTCTCTTTCCCCATAGCAGATGTATGAGCTCTGATGTAGAAATCATTCATCCAATGCAAATGGACCTTCTCCATTCACAGCAGAAACAGCTGGCCTCATTGAAATGTTTTCTGAACAAGCATAGCGCGTAGACTATGATTCCCCTCGTTATCTCATAAAGCATCATTATCTGAATAGGAGCCCTGCTGGGGAGAGAAAGCTGAACAATATATCACTGCCTTTCATGTAAATCTATATGTAAAGTTAATGTCCAATGGTTGTTCTGTGAGGATGTGTTGTGAGGAAGAAATTTATCCTGGAATTGTTACTCTTTGAAATAAGTTATTTCATTAACATTAGAAAACAGTTTTCTCTGTCCTGTTAACAGTGCTGCCATTTAGACATCAATGAAGGTGGTGTGATGGCATCTAAAAATAAGAGTAAAAAAAGATGCCATCCAAAAATACTTTCTCCCTCGCAAAATGTCACTGAGAATGGTTACAGACAGAAGGGTTTCCAGGCGGTGTTGTCACCTCACCTATTGTCACCTTAGTAGCTTCACTGTCAGAATGTCTGACTGTTGTAGAAATCCTTTGCATGTTCTATGCAACATCTATGAGGATACATTGATTGAAATTGAAATGGTATTGACTTACACCCTGGTCTCGGCAGTATATTTTGTTTGAGAGCTACATTTTTTTTAGACCAGTAATATGTTATTTTGGGCAGGTGCCACATGAATGAAATGTCTAATCCTAACTCTGAAGTCGGTATTACATAATGGAGCAGCAGGACTGCAGGAGTTATTACATTGTTGTACTAAAAGTCTCTCGCACTCTCTTCAGGTAATTGCCTTGCTGCAGGCAGAACAATAACATTTTCTTTGTGTGAAAATGTCCATTTGAAATGCTGTTCCAAAGAGAGAAACTGCTTCTGCTAGTCCTACATTAGCATCACAGAAGAAACCATGGAGACTTAAAGGTATTTTAATTACAATCTAACTATGTGTTGAATGAATCCCCTGGCTCTTACTATTTAAAGAACAGCAGCATACCCACACCAGACCACTACTCTGACAGACAGAAAGGAGATGGGTATTTGGGTGGTGTTCATTTCAAGTACAATGTAATCTGTATACTAGGCTATGCAGTGCATTTAGATACTATAGTTACAGTACTCCTTTTCCTTTGATGTAATTCCCAGAATTCTTAGAGCAGATAATCAGATTTGGCCATGAGATTGTTTAGTCAGAAGATCACAAACACACTTGGCTTCACTTCACTGTTAAATCACTGTATGTTGTGCAACAGTGCTCTTTGATTCTGTCCTCATCAGCTCTGGCTCACAAAGTTGTCCTGTCAGCGTCTATGGCAGTGTTTCCCTGGACAAGCACACCTGATTTAACTTGTCAACTAATCATCAAGCCCTCAATGAGTTGACTCAGGTGAGTTTGTCCAGGGCTACAACAAAAATGTGTGCTGTGGGGGGTACTGGTGGACTGGAGTTGGGTAACATTGGTCTAAGACAAGGTCACGTTTATTTAGTCTACATTTAATTTAAACCAAGACCATCCTCATGATTCATAGTCATGTTTGAAATGATGTCATTTCAATTTACTCCCACATTCAATCCTAGGAAGTGAATGACTCACCCTCATTGTGATAAAAGCATTTATTCGCAGAGAATCTTCCTTGCATCTGTCTTTCTCTGCTTATTTATAGCTGCTTATTACTAGATGTCCACTCATAACTTGGATGGAATGACCACTGTCAACTCACTTTGTGCATGGCCATTAATCCAACAGCACAGACTGAGCTCACTGCAAATCGATGACAAGCTCCATTTCACTCACACATTACCACCATTTGGACGGACTGTGTTGGTAAACCGTTAGGCCCTGTCACAACACAGCACAACACGACTGTGACCCCATTGCATGTCCGGTGTTCACCCCCAGGGGAGGCAGTGAAGTGTTACACCCTTAGAGTGCAGTTGCTGGGCTCCTGCCAGTCTCCACAGTGTGTGTGAAAGGACCAGATTAGTTCTCTGGTCCAGATGAGACCAAGATGAGATGGGCACTAAAGCAGTCCATAGAAACATACATGTTTAGATACACATACCAACACCCCAATCCCTCTTTAAACCAACCATGTCAGGCTGCCTAAAGCCAACACACACAGCCTTCAATCTCTAGCAAATATTTTTATTTAACCTTTATTTGACTAGGCAAGTCAGTTAAGAACAAATTCTTATTGACAATGACAGCCTAGGAACAGTGGGTTAACAGAACAACAGATTTTTACCTTGGCAGCTCAGGGATTCGATCTAGCAACCTTTCGGTTACTGGCCCAACGCTCTAACCACTAGGCTACCTGCCGCCACACTATGGCTTGGTGAGTCTCTCCTTTTTTCCCTTGTGTTTCTCTCCTCTCTCTGTCACCATGGTCTCACGTGGGCTCTGATCTAAGTGCCACAGAGTGAGCAATATGACAATACAGAATGAAGATATGACACACAAACACACGTGTTACGCAAGCGTGCATTTAGTAAGAGCCTCTGCAATGAGAAGAAAGGGGGAGGGAGAGGGGGTGGACGGACTGGTGTGGCCACAGATCAGTGTGGAAGGCTCAGCGGAATCCCCTCCCGCGTAAGGCTCTGATGCTAACGCAGGATGACTCCCCCTAGGGGTTAGCATGGGAAGGGGGCTGCAGGGAGGATTACGGGTGGGAGGGCTGCAGAATCACTCATCCTCATCTCCCTCCTCTCTAGAAGCAGATGAGCGAGAGAATCATGTTAGTTAACTTAGCTAGTAGAGGCTATAATGGCTGTTTGGCTGTAGATGACTTAACTGTTAGTTAATTACATGGAATTGCTATGTAAACAGACAAATCTGAAACAGATGCTGTCTTAATCTGTTTTCTCTGTTAATTAAAGCACTGCAATTAAACAACATGGGTTCATTACCAATTGTCTCACAAACACTGGCCTGATATAAACTAACACTGTGGACAAACACACAGAAACTACTTGTCTAGACCACACTCAAGAGGCTAGTGTAGTAGGACTCCAGTTGATATGATGTGCCAGTGTTCACACGTCATAACACACACTGTATGTATTTGGTTATATTTGAATTAATAGCTTGGTTTGAGAGTAATATTGCCCAAGCAACTTTTCTCATACAAATAGCTGTAGAGAGAGCAATAAAACCTTCAATTTTAATGAGATATATTTTTGGCCAGGGCTGGCGTTATGGGCGGGAGTTAGGGGGCCTGGCCCAACCTACCGTACCTCCTTGCTAGTCCAAATAATATATTTGACCGAGACGCGCACCAACAGAAAGAGGCATCAATCTCAGTTAAAGCATCCGAGCGAGAGAAACAGCGCTCCTCTGTCTCAGTATGTGTACACCATGTGTCTGATGTCCGGGCCAAAAGAGTATGGCATGTCATACTATTTCTGGCCAGTCAGCATCAGACACGGGCTACATATAGAGGGGCGCTGTTTCGCTCGAGCGGATGCTTTCTCCGGTGATATAGTTTCAGCAGAGAGGAAGAGGCGAAACGAGAGAGCCCACTCTTGCCAGAATATGTCCAGTGTAAGCCCAATACGTTTCTATGAGAACATGCAGACCTTTCCCGCCTTTGGGACAAAGACTCCCATTGTTAGGACGGAGACATGAGCATCTCATCATTGTATACAGATCTCTGATTTCAGCCTCTTGCGAATTGGAAAGGAAAGTTGGCGAGTGCACAGTGCACTGTTAGGTTGATGGATTGCTGTAAAGTAAATTGATGTTTCACCAAAATTATATAATTACTCCTGTCTAAATAAAATCATTCAAAATACTTCATTGGGGAGCATGACTTAGCCAACGGGGATCATTAGCTTCTTTAAATAAAATGCTATGGATTGTTTCAAATCACAAGTGTGTTTGGGAACCCCACAATTTAGGTAGTGCACGTGGCAATAGGTCTAGCTCAGTTATTCCCAGACTGGGGTATGCGTAATGCCGTCGGTGGTATGCCAAAAAATAAAAATAAATAATAATAATAATATTCTTCACATTTATAAAACAATCCATTGATATTTTCCAACTGGGCTATACATTTGCATGAGGTTTTTTTCACGCCTGAGTAGCCTCGTTTCACTGTCAAAAATAAAATTCAACCATCTAGTGTTCAGCAAAATAACAACATGATGTCAAATACAGGTATCCTAGTCAAATAATTAACATCCAATCACATTAACCGCTACTCTCTCGTGGGAATTCGACTAACGGTCCGTATGTAGCCAAACGTAGCTGCTGCTCATGTTGGTATCTGTACTGATGGTGCAAAAGCCATGATAACGAGACATCGTGGATTGGTAACTGTACACAGCAGCATCCACCGAGAGGCTCTTGCTGCCAAGGGAATGCCTGACAGCTTGAAAGACTTTTGGACACTACTGTGAAAATGGTTAACTTTGTTAAAGCAAGACCCTTGAACTCCTGTGTATTTTCTGCACTATGCAATGATACGGGCAGTGACCATGTAATGCTGTTATAACATACAGAAGTGCACTGGTTATCAAGGGGCACTTTTTTGAACAAGAGAGCCTCATCGAAATTTGAACAAGTTGTTCTGTGAAAATTTAATTTAATCAGAAGCCACTGCCAGATTTCTGGATTGGGCTGCGCTCAGAATATCCTTTCTTGGAAAATCGTGCTGTTAAGACAGAGATGCCCTTTGCAACCACATACCTATGTGAGAGTGGATTCTCAGCCCTCACTAGCATGAAAACCAAATACAGGCACAGACTGTCTGTGGAAAATTATTTAAGACTGAGACACTCTCCAATAAAACCCAACATTGCAGAGTTATGTGCATCCTTTCAAGCATATCCTTCTCATTAACCTGTGGTGAGTTATTCACAATATTCGAATACGTTTTTTTTGTAAGATGGTTAAATAAAGAGCAAAATTATTGATTATTATTATATTATTATTTGTGCCCTGGTCCTATAAGAGCTCTTTGTCACTTCCCACGAGCCGGGTTGTGACAAAAACTCACTCATTCATATGTTTAATAAATGTATCGTATAGTGTGTGTGTGGCAGGCTTACAATGATGGCAACAACAAAAAATACATTTGAGAGTGCGCTGACCCTGGTGCTAGAGGGGTTACGCAGCTGGAGGTTGAATGTTTGAAGGGGTACGGGACAAAAAGCTTGGGAACGACTGGCCTAGCTGATTGAGTTGTGGCTGTTAGTGAAAAGCGTCTAAAATATGTGTCTTGAGCATAATATCAAAGGCTGCATCAAGAAGAAGGGGCGGGGTGTGTGGTGAAGATGTGGTGCGTCTCTCTCCAGAATGCATGCATATGTAGGAAAGTGCCCATTTGTCAATGTCTTATTTCTGATTGTCTTAACTCACCAAGTGGGCTACACCACCATTTTTTTCTTAGTCTCACACAAGTCAACAGTGTTTTTTAATATCTATTGCGAATGATAGTTCCTCAGTATTTGAAAAATCTTTCCAACACTCCCAGCCGTGATAATCACCAAGTCTCTGTGTGAAATAGCAAAATATCATGATCTGATGATCCCTTATATCCAGTGGAAACGTCATAAAAACAGCTTTCTGTGATAATTTGATACAATGTTGAACTTCACTAGCAACAGCTCAAGTCAAGACAGATAGAAAGAAGTGGAATTTTCATCAGGATATTTTCAGTTATTTTTTTCTCAGCTTTAGGCCTAGAAACAAAAATATAAAATGCAACATGCAACAATTTCAATGATTTTATTGAGTTACACTTAAATTAGGAAATCAGTCAATTGAAAATGCCATGGGCCCACCCACTTGGGAGCCTGGCCCAGTCAATCAGAATGAGTTTTTAACTCCTAGGTTTCATCAGCTGTCCGGGTGGCTGGTCTCAGACAATCCCGCAGGTGAATTAACCGGATGTGGAGGTCCTGGGCTGACGTGGTTACACGTGGTCTGCGGTTGTGAGGTCGGTTGGACATACTGCCAAATTCTCTAAAATGACGTTTGAGAAATGAACATTACATTCTCTGGCAACAGCTCTGGTGGACATTCCTAAGCTTTTTGTGAGTATGGAACATTTCTGGGATATTTTATTTCAGCTGATGAAACATGGGACCAACTCTTTACATGTTACATTTATATTTTTGTTCAGTATATTTGACTTAGTTGATGATGGAAGTTATAAGCCTTTTGCTGCATTGGCCTATAGGCTATCCATGAGTTCTATGCTCTAATTTCTTTAGCCGCTAATGGATCACAGCGTAGCAATGTGTCCATATGGCAGAGGCTAGTTATTATTGAAATGAAACTGTTCCACGAAAATGTGCATATAAAAATAATCATGAATTGCACGCAGATCGGTATGAATGATAGGATAACTTGTAAACTTCCCCAAACTTCAAACTCACGAGCTGCTTATGGTCTTTACCAATACACCCATTTAAAAAATTGTGAAAGCGCAAGTGCGCGACACATAGGAGGTCCCGTGATAGGAGGTCCCGTGTAAAAAACGGACCCGCCTATGGAAATCAAATGCACTCCAATTGATTCATTCTAGCGCCGGGTCGGTTTTAAACCAGTTAATCTCGCTACTAAAAAGGGAGAACTGGCCTTACTGAATCAGAGTGAGGTATACAGTTTGAATCTCATCAGAGTGTGCTGCATTTGTAATGCCATGGTGATTATGGGCTTATGGGTGTTTAATTCGCCTGCCCATAACCCCACAAAGTAATCCTCCTCAAAATGAATGCATTTTAATATGCAGGCAAACTATTTGTCCTTTAAAGCTCTCCAGAAGTGTTCATATGCCCTGTATTGGACCAAAATTCAGAAACACATTGATAATAGACATTGTTACCTACACATCCTCAGTTGACATTGAATCTGCTGCAAAAATTGGCATGCGACTTTGTTTTGTGTTTCCACATAGTGTGTGTTAACAAGCACACGCGCATCCTTGTGTGCATGCCTGCGTGTATCTGTAGGGGGGTTTAGGGCTTCCCTATTTCCAAGTGTATAAATTACATATACGCTGCAGTTACTTCCTCTGCCTTCTCAGCAGAATGACTCGGTAGTCCTATCAGTATCGGCGCAGACGAAGACAGAGCAGCCCGGGCCTGCTGAAAAGATACCACACATCTTTGTCCAAATACCCCATGACGCTCAAGCCAACCGTGAAATGCAAAGTGTTACCGCGCTCTAATGTCGCGTGAAGCGCAGAGTATCCTTTCAGAATGGAGGTTGCTCGACAGAAAACATCTATGTCTGCCGATCATCATACATAGGGCCTCCAGTTTTCTATTGGAATTAACTATTAACATATTGTTACATTTTAATAATATTGCCAATAGCATATTTTGTTTTGCTTCAGCACTGTCCTTGACCCTCATGTTGTGTAGGCTACTATCATGCCGTGTTCATAACAACTGGCAACTCGAAACTGGGAAATCTCCGCGTTCAGACTTCAGTGCGTTCAAGACACCTAGGAACTTGAAAAAAACAAACTCCAAAACAAATTTTCACAGTCGAACGGACACCCAACTCGGAATTCCAAGTTCGAGTTCCGAGTTGTTTTGAACGCGCCATTTCATGAGCTCCGACTTAACGACCTGAAAAAATGATTTGACCTCCTATTTTTCCGAGTTCCCAGTTGTCGTGAAAGCACCATAAGTAGCAGCACTTGACGTTGTGACCTGGAGCGACCGTGTCATTATAGCCAGCTCAGTGCTCAGTGGGCGTTGTTGTCACTGTGGCCCACTGATAGACTGGGTGTGGGGACTGGGGAGATATATATATATATATACACACACACACACAACACAGGGAGTGACCACTGTTAGGTCATTATTAATCATCGCAAGGCAATTACATGGATCAATACATGTATAATTTGTAGTCTTCATACATGTAGAATGACGCCATCTGTTTGCCAGTAAATCCCGCCTGTGTCACGTTAGACTCGAGAAAGGGCCCGTGGCTAAAGGATTGTGGCAGAGATGGGCCACGGCTGTTTAAAATACATTATTCTTCTTGTCATGATAGGTGAGGGGTCGTTACCGCTTCATTAACGCATGGGCCACTTGCACCTGCGCTCCAGTGGAGAGCGCGAGTCGCGGAGAGAGCTCCAAATAAGGATATATATATATGGACCACCTCGTTTGGCTGGCGTTATCAGAAACGGAACGCAAAATAAAGAATGTGTATAGAGATTTACATTGCGTTTTAAACCGTAGGGGGTGGAAGGTGTAATCTGGTTACATAAAAGCCCTTAGAAATTGCTCACTCGCCCCTAATCCGGTATTCATGTTCCACTGTCCTGCGGCTGAATAGGCGAAACACTTGTGGCTTTCATTGAAAATAGCGCGCGCGTGGGACCTATTTTTTGGGGGGAAAATTATATAGCCAAACATTAAAAGGATTGGCATATCTTCGTAGTATTTATTCCTATCACATTGCAGCGTCAAGTCGGCAGTGTGCTATGCGCTCATGACGATTTGCTGACGCGCCTTTATCCCCCCCCCCCCTCCCCCGAGTGAAGCTGCGAGAGAGCAAAGAGGCTGAGAACCGGTCACTCTCTCTCGCTTTCTTCACCGAATGTGAAGGAAGGCAAGTCCTGCGGCAAAAATCAGCGAGATTCCAGGAGAGGCATCCCAGCTCTGTTGCAGAAATGGAGGTTCCAAACTTGGGACACAACCTAACTAGCCCGATGAGTCCGTGTGAGGGCATGATCAAGAACCTCAGCTTGGATGCGATACAGTTATGCGAGCGAGAGGGTAAGCACAAAATACATGTAGTTTAGGCGTTGTAATTCCAATGATCACCCCCATCCCTTTCCACAAATTTCATTCTGTGTGCATTAGAAGATTCCCTGACATCAGATAATGAAATATGATAGCCCTCTATAGTAGTGCCACAATGTCTGAATAGGTGTCCAAGAAGTGCATAACGCTTCTGTTTGGCCCTTATTTTATGATGAAAGTGTAACAATATGGGCATGTTTACAGTTTATCTGGATTGGATGGAGACCGGTGGGCTGCTGCATCAGCGGCATAGGCGAGGGCGTCAATGCACAGATTTTTCTTCACATAACCTACCCTATCTATGGAGCCTATGCATTTAGGTTTTCACAACGAAACGAAATGGTCATATCAGAAAAATGCTAGGAAAGCAATTTGGCGCAACGGTGGGGTTTCACCATTTCAGAACCATGGACGTGGACAGCAGTCGGCAAAGCGCTTTTACACAGGTTCCAATGGATAGAGACTAAGCTAAGGATATTATTGCCTGGTGCAGCTCTGAACAAAGCTTAAAATTACAAATATATAGTCTATATTGAAGTAGCCTACCGTTAGAGCTGTTTTCATTTCAGAAACCACATCCACAAGCCCAATACAAGGATATCTTTGAATTTCATTATTTAACAGGCTCTGACTAAGAAAAGCTACATGATTTGATGATTTAGCTGGTTGAGAAGACAACTATTTATGTATGCTACAGAGGAATCGCTTTACAATGGCTCAAACATTATGGTCTGATCATTAAAAGGCTTTGTTGAAGTTCACATTTCGATACCAGGCCTATTAATTGTAGCTTAATATGACAATTGTATGTGAACATTTCAATACTGGATGTCAAATGCATGATGTAGCCTAGGACCTAAGTTAGCCTACTAGGCCTATATGTTACCAGGATGGATTTTTATTTTTGCAACATTGAGATCATTTTGAGAAATACATGCAGATGGAGGCCAGCTGTTGCTAGGCCTAGCCTAGGCTACTTTTCTCTAAGTGTAGGCCTATATCCTACGATGGCTGATTTGAATGGAAAAAATAGCAAGTCATGATCACTGGAAGACTGGGCTCAAAGATGGCTGCACCCATAGAAAGTAGTGTGCAGCAGGACATGGAGCATCCACACCCTTCACTCTAATTCCTTAGATCATTTTACAATAGAGTGAGAAAGAACATGGACAAATCCATTTGTTCCATAATATGCTAGATGACACATACTCAATGCATTCATTGCATTACAAGACAATAATCGACAAACTATAAGGTATGGCCTAGTCACAGAAATACTAAAGATGTGTTTTTAGAAAAATGTTGGTAGTGAGCATCTTAAACTGAGCTTTTGATTTGTACATAGGGGGTGTTGTCTAGGGCCTGTGTAGTCAATGGTGGTCTTCACAGGACCACACAAGCAGGGCAGTTAGACCCTGCCAGCATCTTTTGCACTGGTTCATTTTCTCATCTGCTGCTTAGTGGGATGCAGTTGATATCCTCTTATACAACTCTGGCCTGATTTAAAAGCTGTCATTTTAGTAATGGTATACGCTGGACTTTCTGAGGGACGTAGTTGTTGGTGCCAGCTCTGTGCTTTGTACTTGTATTGGCCCCTCTGCAGCAAACAAGCACTCTCCTATTTGTCAGGCAATACTGGGTAAATAGTGGCTAAGTGTCCTTGAGCTGCCCATTGTTTATAGTACAATATCACAACAATCTCTGTCATTACTTTACAGATCCTGAGGGGAAATGACAGGATTATAATCAGGCGTCTGCATCCTTTACACAACATTGTCATTTTAGTATGAAGCTCTTTTCCCAAGACAGGCTACTTCTTCACTGGCTTTGATGATGCTTGATATAGCCTACATCAGCATCATGGGTTTGTGTTTTTCAACACTCCTATTTCCATGTAGATTTCAATATCTCTGATCCAGGGTCACTGATGATAGGGGCAATGCCATGATAACAATAAAACCATACCTACTAGACAGACCATATAAACATGAAAGCAGTTTAAATCATGGTTTTAGAATAAATCAGGTGTAGGACAGGATGATCTCCTGAAAAAGCATTCTCATTAACACCACAGACAGCTTTGAGGTCTTATACCTCAACATCACATGTAGTTTATTCTGCTTTGACAGACTAAAGCTTGAAGCAAGCTGTTTTGATGGGTTAGTATCATTTTAAATCTTCAAGGTTATGTTTTCATGTCATTTCCTTAGGCTTGTTCAAATGTAGGGACTGTGCCCAAGCTTTTACGAACTGTTTGCTGTCTACAAATACAATACATTCAGTTCTCTTGGAAATGTTCCCCAATGTATTTATAAAACATTAAATTTCATATTTATTTTAGTGCTGCAAACCTGTCAAATGATCTAGCATATGATCAATATTTAATCATCAACACAAACGTGAGGATTCCCAAGTCAACCCAGACTAGCAAATGGCTTCGTCAGAGGCCTATCCCATATGTTAGCATTGTGATGTGTATAAAGTGGGGGTGGATAGCAGCAGATATAAACTATATATATATATATATATACAAAAGTATGTGGACACCCCTTCAAGTTTACATTTACATTTAAGTCATTTAGCAGACGCTCTTATTCAAGTTAGTTGATTCGGCTATTTCAGCCACACCCGTTGCTGACAGGTGAATAAGATCGAGCACACAGCCATACAATCTCCATAGACAAACATTGGCAGTAGAATGGCCTTACTGAAGAGCTCAGTGGCCTTCAACATAGTACCATCATAGGATGCCACCTTTCCAACAAGTCAGTTAATCAAATTTCTGCCCTACTAGAGCTGCCCCTGGCAACTGTAAGTGCTGTTATGGTGAAATGTCTAGGAGCAACAACGGCTTAGCCGCGAAGTGTTAGGCCACACAAGCTCACAGAACGGGACGGCAGAGTGCTGAAGCGCGTAGCGTGTAAAAATCTTCTGTCCTCGGTTGCAACACTCGCTAACGAGTTCCAAACTTCCTCTAGAGGCAACGTCATGTCAAGAACTGTTCGTCGGGAGCTTCATGAAATGGGTTTCCATGGCCGAGCAGCCGCACACAAGCCTAAGATCATCATGCGTAATGCCAAGTGTCGGCTGGAGTGGTGTAAAACTCACCGCCATTGGACTCTGGAGCAGTGGAAACACGTTCTCTGGAGTGATGAATCACGCTTCACTATCTGGCAGTCAAACTTACAAATATGGGTTTGGCAAATGCCAGGAGAACGCTACCTGCCCAAATGCATAGTGCCAACTGTAAAGTTTGGTGGAGGAGGAATAATGGTCTGGGGCTGTTTTTCATGGTTTGGGCTAGGCCCCTTAGTTCCAGTGAAGGGAAATCTTAACGCTACAGCATTCAATGACATTCTAAACGATTCTGTGCTTCCACTTTGTGGCAACAGTTTCGGGAAGGCCCTTTCCGGTTTCAGCATGACAATGCCTCTGTGCACAAAGCGAAGTCAATACAGAAATGGTTTGTCGAGATCGTTGTGGAAGAACGTGAATGGCCTGCACAGAGCCCTGACCTCAACCCCATCGAACACCTTTGTGATGAATTGGAACGCAGACTGCGGGCCAGGCCTAATCGCCCAACATCAGTGCCCGACCTCACTAACGCGCTTGTGGCTGAATGGAAGCAAGTCCCAGCAGCAATGTTCCAACATCTAGTGGAAAGCCTTCCCAGAAGAGTGGAGGCTGTTATAGCAGCAAAGGGTTAACTCCATGATTTTGGAATGAGATGTTCAACGAGCAGGCGTCCACATACTTTTGGTAATGTAGTGTATGTGAGAAGGCACACGTGACTGAGCCTTTTCCCTCTGTCTCAAGAGGAGCTCTGAGAACTGCATAGAGAAATAAAATAACTGGAACTGACATCACCATCTGAAGGAGCCGTTATTCTTTGTTAAAAAGCCAAACATCCATTTTGAATGCTGTACAAGAAATTCAGGCCCACTTGTCTACCAAATCAAATGTGTGCCAACCAGGTCTAATCTCAATTTAAATGTATTCCGTCTATGTCCAGTGGTCACCAATTCAATAAGTTACCATGATGGATGGGTGACATTAATTTAACCAAGTAGCTGTGTCTGTTCTCTAAGAGACCTCCCAACCGCCATCCCCCCATTCCAGCTGTGACACCATCATAGCTAGCCTCACTGTCAGACACTGGCCGTGTATGTGTGAGTTGAGCCTACCATCTGTCTTTCAGCAGCACCAACTAAATGAACAGTAGCCATAAGCCCCCTCCCCAAGAGCCCAATATTACCAAACATTATCTCAGGCCTGATGCCATTTGTTTTTCTAAAATATACTAACAACACTAAACAAGAGGCTTAGACTCAAATCCCCTAAAAGCCAGTGGAAACCATGGAGAAGCCTTTATGAGAGAAATCCAGGAACTGAAAGGGGAAATGGAGTCATACTCTTGATACCATACCAGTAGTGTTTACAAATAATTTTAAAGATTTGTTATGATTTATTGTCCTGGCACTCTGACAACTCATCTGAGTAAGCAGGCATGAGAGCACATATTTTGTGTGGACAGTTGCCCCATGACTGTGTCTGGCAGTAGCCTTGTTTACACATTGCACTAAAATGTAGGTTTCGTGATCTGCTCAATCCGAACAAAGTTAGTCAATGTTAAAATGTGTCTCTTATCCGTCCACTGTGTCCACATTGTGGCCAGATTTCCTGGTGCCGTCTTGTATGGAAATTATTTGACTGATATTCTTTCAGAATAATATTAATGTAATATGTATTTATTTTATGGCATTTTATTGATGCCATAAGTCAATGGTGCTACCTGTAAATTATTTTAGATGCCGGTATAATGATAATTTAAATGGTTTGACTATCAAGATCTGTTTACACTTGATTGATATCCAGATACAATGGGTCCCTGACTACCTCCGGAGGTACACAATGTGTATTTTAATAATCTACACCTGTATCAAAATGTGGGCACAATCAGAATGTGCACAAGATCAGGACAAAGAAAGCATGTTAGCACTAGGTGTAAACGGGGCTTATTACACTGCTGCTGCTCTCCACCTCATCCAGACCAGACACTGCACTTCCAGCTCTCTGGGGATTTAACCCTTTGCTGTGAACAGATTGTGTAACCTAGTTGGGGGGACAAAATTATGTTGGAATTGAAATGGTTATTTAGGTAAAAGGGTCTTCTTGATAAAAATTATAAATGACGTGTATATCAACAATGCTATGTAAACAGTTCCATAAAAGATTGATTTTTACGCCATAGTATTCTGTTGAGGGATTTAACATAATTTCCTCTCACTCTGGTTAAACATGCTAATTCTATGCAAACGAAACACAATGACTCACCTCTTCATCCTCCCCTAAGAGGCCTTTTGGATTTAATGAATTTTCTAGAACAGCTGGGTATATTTAGAGCTGAACTTCTGTTATGATATTTTTATTTTTTATTTAGTCATTCACTCTGCATTCTTACTCATTGTTTTCTGTTTTTGTTTCTATTTTATTGTTTTCTTTGTTGCTCAATTATCCTGTGATTTTATTGGAGTAATGCGTTACACACAGTATCTGTATGGAGCCATATGAACAGAGCTTTGTGTTTCACTTCTAGTAAGATGTTACCGCTTTCACTCTCAGCCTGTGCTATCTTGCCAGTGTATTTTGAAAGTCTTGCACTGAATCGTACTTGGTGTTTATAGTGTTGTGTTGGAGTCTTTTAGCGTGAGAATGAACCAAAAACAAATGGTCTGTCTAGACAGTACCTCCGGATTTCCAACCACCTATAATGCTTTGACTTTGAATTCATAGCAGTGGATGCTGCTGAGGGGAGGACGGCTCATAATAATGGCTGGAATGGAGCGAATGGAATAGCTTCAAACAGATGGCAACGACGTGTTTGATGTATTTGATACTGTGAGGGAAAATGTTGTTGTCTGAAGTGATAGCATTGAATTGTACACAGCATCTCCTTTCATTCTATCTTGGTTCGTGCAGGTGACTGTGACATCCTTCTCAAACCAATTGTCAGTACGCCCAGAACACGGTTCTGGGAACCAAAAGAAGTATCTCAGTTTCAAGGTCCCAGTTTTGAGAGATGAAGCCTCGTCAGTCACTTGCAGGAACCAACATTAATAATGTAAATCATGCTTATATGACTTGTTTGTGTAGCAGTATAAAAGGACTGAGAAGGAAAGCCCTTGTCAGAGTTTTTATCAAGCTATGATTGAGTTTGTGAACATCTCCGGCCGTGATAATAAAGATTGATTCATTTACATTGAGTTTGAGTCCTTAGTGGTGAATTTCCACGACAATACCATTCCACCAATTCCGCTCCAGCCATTACCACGAGCCCAGCCTCCCCAATTAAGGTGCCACCAACCTCCTGTGATTTATAGCCTATGGGTCATGTCGACACTCAGGAAAACTCCTCGCCCAAATCACAAGACAAGCCATGTATATATGTTAAGTAGGTTGATATTGATTGTTGATTTTGTTTAACTTCACCATATTGCTCAAATTAAAGGGCAGTACTCAATTAGTTTCATTTGACAAGGTTAAAGTAAAGGACACATTTGCAGCAAACTGCGATTCTTGGCCATGCTACCTGGCCTTCTATGTAATTGATGAGATAGTGAGCCATGGATTCAATTAATTAAATGCAACCTGCTATACCAATGTTCATGTATTTATTTACAAACCACTGTCTTATTTACAGAGCAGACAGATTGTATTCTGAAAGCTACTGCATAAATACGGCAATGCGGATTTCATTGAGACCTGCATCATGCCAATGTTTCTATTTCAAAATGTGGCAAAGTGATAAACACCCTGCTGCACCTGTGTGAATAAGCTTGCAATCTGCTGGTGACATAACTGTGAGCTGTGTCTTCACAGACCAGACAGCTGGCTGGCTTAGAGCCTTCAGTATGACAAGACTCATTTATAATCCTCTGAAATGATGGACCAATATATTGCATGCCATTTCAGAAATGGAAATAATGTATACAGTATGTCCTTCCATAGGCTCGTCTCCCCACCAGGCATAATTCTCTTTTCCACGGCTTCCTTTCTCTTGGGTTTGATGAGCTATTGAGCTGTGTGAGTTATGCTGCATTGGTAAATGCCTTTTTAAGGACCTAACACTGAACATCATTATGCTCACTATGTGAGCTCACCATTAGTCTGGCAGTCAGGGCTAGTTTGGGAAATTCCAGACCTAGGGTGTATGCTGGAACATTAATACATTGTAGGAGGCAACCCGTCCATCTGAGAGGCTACGTCACAGCCTCCATTACCTAATAGCCATATTGATTCCAATGACCTCCAAGCCTGTCGAACGGAACAGGCCTTAAACACAATTGTCTGTGACCATTGCTTGATGTTAATTATAGGAGCCAGCTAGTTTTAGGCCTCAGGCTAGGATCACCATCACACTAGGTTAGCTTGGGAGAACACCTATAATACTCAACTACAGCAGTCCTGGCTGACGTAGATACAGTACCACAAGGCCTGGGCCAAACAGGCCGACAGCTCCATCAATGCAAGACGAGCGTTCTATGATTCATACAGTATAGTAAAATGATAACAAAATACTGAATGTTGAATCCATTAGGTAATGCTCGACTATGTTTTATTAGAACATTAAAGGGTAGGTAGGATGAGTTTTTACTCACCAAATTAACAGCGTAGTGTGGTCAAAGACTTAGTTACTTAGTTGTATTCACAGTGTGGTTACCTATAACCACACTGTATAATAGTTATGTTTTGGGATTTAGAAATATTTATGAACTTCTTTTTTATATAGAACATCAATTCAAACATTCAATTGAGCAAACTATTTCAGATGAATAGTGAACACAGAGTTCTTCACAGTAGTAGAACTTTGTGGGATCAGCAGAACCAAGGGATGGTTGCACCTGCCTCTCTTCCTCTGATTCAGATGGGTTGGGTTAAATGCGGAAGACACATTTCAGTTGAAGGCATTCAGTTGTACAACTGACTAGGTATCTCCCTTTCCCTTTCTGCCATTGGAAGAAGAGCACTACCCACCGCTGTTGCTCCACCTTCATTCTATGGATGTGATTGTTGGTTGTTGCTGTTGTTTTTACTTTTTCAATCAAACCTGAAATGTAGAAACATTCAGATACTAAGCAACAGGAAAAGACAGGAAATGAATGAGGAGAAATCACTGTTGTGTATTGTTTATTGACAGATGTGCTCTCACCATGATGATTTATCCTCTCTCTTCAGGAGGCTGATGACCCACAGCAGCAGGGAGGCAGGGTCTTGGGTATCCAACAGCGCCAAGTAGTGTGTCTCGTGGCCAGTGGCATGAGGCGACAGGAAATACATACTGCCCCTGATCAGACAGAGTGAGAGACACAGGGAAGATAGGAATTATACGAGTAATGCCTCTACCTGATGTATAGACAGAGCATGCTGCTGATCACAATACAAACTTACACCAAACGTATGTTATATAGACCTACATGTACATTTTCTTAACTACTTTAGCTAGCTAGCTATGGATTAGGCGCCCCAAATCAGCAACCACAGATCGCAGCAGCTGTTCCCTCGCTGCACCAAAGTCAATCATCCAAATGTATTTCATAAAGCCCCTTTTACATCAGTAGTTGTCACAAAGTGCTTTACAGATACCCAGCCTAAAAGTCTGCTGGAACTGTATCAATGTCTTTAAAAAGTAGTCTCATACAGTTGACTTTGGAGGTCCAGCTCTCTGTCTTTACCTTCTTTGATTTGAGTCATCTGCTTTGTATTGTTAGCTCAATTTATTTCATGCCACAACCTTGCTAACTGCGGGGTAAATTACTGCACTTCTGACAAACGAAAATAGCGCATTTGTTACTTTGATAACTCATTTGAGTAGGCCTACCCGTGCACGTGCTTTGATCGCACATGGCTAGCTAGCTAACAAGCTCGACCTTGTTACATTTTTACATATAGCGGTAAAACGATGAAAGTTTATAGTCCGTTAGTGGGACCCTGCCCACAATCTAGCTACGTGTAAATGCTGCTGGGTAGTTATTTCGTATGTTTACTTAACTTCCTTACATCCGGACTGGAGCGGATAGCTAGCTAGCTGCCCAACTTGGCTTGGCCTGCCGCCTGCATTGCTTCATTGGTTTGTGTGGAAACAAGTAAAAATAGGATTGAAAATTAGATGCTTTTTCTTGCATTCTGACTAGCTAGCTAGCTAACGTTAACTGTCATAGCTTGGGGGACAAATGTTCATACGAAATCCATCACATTTCCATGTTGGGGGGTGGGCATATCCTGCAAATTGTCCCAAGTATAACGTTAGGCCTATACCTAGCTCTACATTTTCATTTGAATTAAACCAATGGACTCACCTTCACATTGACTGGGATTATGATCTTCTAGGCCGGGTGGGACTACATGGGTTGAATTGTGTTTACATTTCTAGAGGCTGTTTATAATGAGTGATGTTCTGTTGGACTGTATAGTGTAGTCACAGATAGAACGGTTAGTTACCAGTAGCTTTGGTGTGGTGAATCTAGGTCCAGGGCTGAGCAGACTGCAGCCCCACAGGAGTGCCTTTGGAGAGGAAGGCAGAAGGAGCTGGTGCTGCTGCTGAGTCAAACACGGTCTGTCTGTTAGACCTCCTCTGTGCAAAGAGGTCTTTAATCCCATCATCACCTGACCCTCTCCTCCTGCTTCCATTTATCCCTCTTTCTCAGGGGAGAGGGCCAGACAAAGTAAAGAACCTCCACAGACTGTGAAGATGGATCACATCAAAAGGATCATGCATTTAGGCCTATTTGTCAGGAGGAAATAGCCTACGTAATTCAGTGGTTGACTAGTTGGTACCCATTTAGTTTAGTAAATGTACAATAATTCAATATTGCTCAGCAAGTACCTTCCTACTGGTATCAGCTTCTTTAGAAACAAAGGTATAATATTTTACAGAGCTGTGTCTGTCCCTTTAGTTGGACATAATTTGCCACACATTTTGAGTAATTTAGCACAGCATTATCACAGTTTAGTCATACTAGGCCTAGACCTAATTCTGTGTGATTAGATCGCCATAGGCTAACGAAAGCAGTTTGTAATGCTGTTATGTGGGCAAACGTTGACAGCATTAGCCAGGCTTACATTTGACATTTTAGTCATTTAGCAGACACCCTTATTCAGAGTGACTTACAGTTAGTGCATTCATCTTAAGATAGCTAGGGGAGACAACCGTTATCACAGTCGTAGTACCATGCCAGTGCCAGTGTAATTCCTCTATTTGCAGGTTAATGAGGTGGGATTAGTGTAAACAGCTGAATAGCTAAATCAGCATTCTGGCACAGTGGCTTGGGCTGTGTGGGATGGGTGCTAAACAGCCATCCAAAATCTGGTTGGGTTTTACTCTGTGCTTTGCTGTTGGCCAACACTTCATTTTCTCAAACCAGTGTTCAGTGTTTGCAGATAGCCTAGCGGTTATAGAAGTTTGTTTAGCACAGAGCAGAAGACCTGTGTTGAAAAATGCCCCTTGACAGAAACCCATTTTTGCATGCCTAGTTCAATAACCTCAGTTTATATGTTTTGTAAAAACTCCATATGAACCAATTTGTGGAATTACTCAATTATCACTTCGCCTCAAAACTCATGGTCCGAGATAGGCGTTCCATGGTCCGCTGCTTTTCCCATTGATAATTGAGTCCCATGCATTACCCCAGAATTCCACATTCTTGCTCTTGTATTTAGTTCCTGTATTCAGAGCTTGCACAGAAAACAAATTGTTGCCATGCCTTGAGTAGGTGTTTTAGTGTGTAGTGGATTCTCATGGCCATGTTACAAAGCTCTTATTCACTCACTTGTTTTGGTGTATAAGGCTATTTCTATTCCTGTGTGTCTTTGTGTGTGTGTTATGACATTTTCATGAACACGTAGACATTCTGTAGCACCAAAAGGTGTCTAAACATGCATTTAGTGAGGAAATTGTGAATTTTCCTTGCTACACACACCTGTTCAAAATAGGGAGTGCTGGACTAGATACTGAGGAACATGGTCTGACAAACCCTGAACAAAAGGCTTATCAGAGCAATCTTCTATCTACTTTCATTTTCTTTGTGTGTGACAAAAGAAAAATGTCCTCCATGAAAGAGAAAAGCGAGGCTTTATTAAGAGATCCATCTGTGTTGGGTTGAGTCACTATAATCATCAGTGTTTGAAATATTTAACACCGTATGTGCTTGTAATCTGAGGGGATTGCAGCGTTGCCATGACAACAGATACACGGTGGAGCTCCCGCTCTTTGGTAAATGCTCCACAGAGCACAGAGGCAGCTGAGTGGTGGAAGTGCTCCCTGTAGGGGACTGTAGGGCCCTATCTTATGTATTAGGTGTCTCAAATTTTTAAAAAACGTCAGTAGTTCTCTAAATTGTAAAATATCATTGAGACATTTCTCATCTCCTTAAGCATTAAAGCCCAACCAATCCTTTTGTCCCTGTGCCACAGGCAATAAATCACAGGACAGCGGCATCGTAGAGATGGAGGAGCTTCCTGTCCCTCAGAACATCAAGATCAGCAACATCACATGTGACTCCTTCAAGATTTGCTGGGACATGGAGCCCCGGGTCAAGGAGCGCATCACTCACTACTTCATCGACCTCAACAAGAAAGAGAACAAGAACTCCAACAAGTTCAAACACAAGGTAAACTATTAACACGCACACAACAACAACTAGGCTATTTCAAAGCAAGAACTCACAGTTTATAATACAATCAAATGTATTTTATAAAGCCCTTTTCACATCAGCAGTTGGCACAAAGTTATTAAGATACCCAGCCTAAACCCCCAAAGAGCAAGCAATGCAGAAGCACAGAGACTAGAAAAAACTCCCTAGAGCCTGAAGTTGTCTATAAAATAATTTCTACATGATAAGGCCAGTTGTTTAGTTTGAGCTATAACACCAACCAGTATGTACCCACATCGTAACCTTTATACCCCAAACAAGTTGTGTAACAGGCGTAATGAGTATATAAACGGAGAGTATCTTAAATAATTCATCAATCCCCCCACAATTTTTTTGCTTAACTAACACTCACACTTTACTTTTTTCCAGCTTACTCGCTCTGGATAAGAGCATCTGCTAAATTACTCAAATCGAAATGTAAACAAAGGATAGATAACCTTTTACCAGAGCTCAGAAGCAGAACTGACACTCCCACACTAGGGAACCTTTTGTATTCTAACAGATTAAGCCCTGAGCATGAATGATATCACACAGCGCTAGCAGAGACTAATTGCACAAATATGGCTGCTGTTTCAGCCTTTAATCTAATGCATCTAATGTAACATTTTTGCAGATCTATTTCATCAGTCTCCCATTCACATTCTGGGTGGAGTGAACATAAAAGCCCCCCCCCCCCCCCCAAAGGAAGTGGTTTTCTTCCCATTCTCTGTGTGAATATACATAGATAGAATGCATTTATTTTCATTACAGCATGTTGTGCATTAATGTACTGCTGTTGTCGCTACACAGGGCTGGTGTAATATTGCAGGGCGGGCCCAATCTATGTCCTGCTAATGCATAGAGACAGGAAGTACTAGGCTCCATGGCATACATTAAATCAATATTGAGGAGATGGGGGAAGGGGAACGCCACAGGAGTCTATACATGTCGTATATGCAGCTTAAAGGTCATATTCAGCCATTTTTTTTCTCAATATCAAGTAATTTCTGGGTAACAATGAAGTACCTTATTGTGATTGTTTTCAATTAAAATGGTCAAAAATAAACAAAAATAGCTTCATAGCAAAGAGCAAAGAGCAAAGAGCAATTTCTCAAGCAAGAATTGTTCTGTGACTGTCTGGGCGTGGTCTGACTGAGGAGGGGAAAACTGAAAACTAGCTGTTATTGGCAGAGAGGTTTGGAACTCTTTCTTCTTCGTCTATTAACTAATTTACCACCTGGTGATGTCACCAGACAGGCCAAAACTTTATCCCACAAAAACAGGCAGACATTTCAGGTGGTCTTTTCAAACAGCTCTTACAGTGTAAGGGCAATATCATAATTTTCACAGTATTATTCCAACCTAATAGTGTGGAAATATATATAAAACATAGAAAATTCACGTTTTTGACTGCACTGGGCCTTTAACACTAAGCATTGTATTTATGCTGATTTAGTGTTTTGGTCTGTGCGTGGCATTAAAATATACTGTATCAATAGTGAGGAGGCCACTACTGATATGTTGCTTTTGCAGCTGAACGGTGAATAATGTGTTTATTCAGAGTTTGTGTTTTGTATGTAGAGTTGTAAACTTTGTGTATGTTGAGTTTAAGCTCTGTCTGCCGGTGTCCCTGTCCAGGATGTCCCCACCAAGCTAGTGGCGAAGGCAGTGCCTCTGCCCATGACGGTGAGGGGTCACTGGTTCCTCAGCCCGCGTACGGAGTACACCGTGGCCGTGCAGACTGCCTCCAAACAGAGTGACGGAGACTACGCCGTGTCAGAGTGGAGCGAGATCATCGACTTCACCACCGCCGGTAAGGCAGGGGGCAGAAGAGGGACAGGGAAACAAAGCATTTATTTTTTGGCCTATCCCTAAAACCTTCTATCTTTATTTGATATAGGCCTACATGCTGTATCTCTCATTAATGGCTAATCCTAACCCCTGTTTCCAGATTATTCCACGGTACATCTAACCCAGCTGCTGGAGAAGGCTAAGGTCATCGCAGGCAGGATGCTGCGCTTCTCTGTGTTCTACAGGAATCAAAACAAAGAGTACTTTGACCAGGCCAGGTACGTACGAACGTCGGCACAACTGCCCTAACAGCCAGCACAGTTTTATTCTGATGTTATGATACAGTATGTAAAAACGGTATAATACGGGGAAATCACGTAATATAGAGATACATGACCCTTTGCTGTACCTCCTTCCCTTGTAACTGAAATTGTCATAGGTTTTTCTCAAAGCTCAAAGGCAGTGGTCCAGATGGTATGGCTTAATGCTTTTTTAAATATATACTCAGATAGTATAGGCTGTGCATGTGTAGGTCTAGTTCTGTATTTGGGGAGTTAGTCTAAGCTCAACAGAAAGGTATTATTGCAAAAAACTGCCTCCAAATCCATAAAAAAAACTCTGCTTACATTGCATCATACAACAAGTAAAGTATCTGGGTTAGCAGATTATATTTGGGTAAAACAGCCGTTCCGGATATTTGTTTACTTATAGGATTTTCTGCATTCAGAACTAGAAGTGTACCATGGTCAGGAAACCTCTGAATTACTATTTTATATAACAGCAGCTTGCACAAGTTAGGTAGAATTTTTTTGGTTCGCATTTCCGCATGTGTTTGCTGGAACAAATGACCTCCCCAATGACTGCATGCGTTGGACCAGTCTTAAAACGTAGCAGCTTTAATTGCTGGATACAAAGCCTTTTAAAGTATATTCTGATGAAAGAGGAAGCTGAGTGTGTAGCAAGCACCTGACTGGAAAGCAAGATGGAAAAGGGGGAAAGAGAGAGGAACAGAGTGAGAGAGAGAGAGAGAGAGAGAGGAGAGAGACAGAGAGGAGAGAAGTCTGGTGTATTTTTAGTTGTTTGCTGATGTGTTAACCGATTATGTATTTTTTCTTCTTGGGGGATAAGAGCACTTTCTGTTCTTTAGTTTTATCTTCTCGTATTTGAATTTCTCTGTGGTGTAGCATGGTGAAAAACTATACAGAAACGGCTTCATCTCGTGGAGAATACACCCAAGGACAGTAAAATGAGGCCTTTCCTATGATGACCCGGATGGGACCTTAATAATTAGATAGTTACCATGACAAAGAGACAATTATGGTTATAATGGCAACCTTTAAAGTGTTACCAATGTAATTACGCCAATAATTGAAGCCTTTGGAGCTCAGATTTGCATCATAGGATATGACTGCCAATTTAAACCTCACAAGGTGCTTTCAAGTTTCTGCTATTCATTTGTTGGCATCCAGAGATCTTGCCGAATACAATCTATCTGTCAGTTTTTTTTTGTCTGAGTTCTGTCTAGGGGCAAAGAAAGGTCTGTTTGCCAGTGAGAAAACTGAGGAGCAATTCATTTTTATAGTAGATTAACTAGATGACATTGATTAGATCAGTCTTTTTACTCATTGTTTCCGAAATGCATCCTTTCTGAATAGGTTGTTTGCGTAGTCAAGAGACACATTGACAAGCTTTCAGTAGGATTCAGCTGCTACCCAAATCCCTGGTTTTATCGATGATACATTTATTGTAATAACTTATAGTATAGTGATTACTCAGACAGTTGTCCATGTCTCCTCTCCAGGGAGGTGCATGGGAACCACATGCTGCCAGCTGTGAAGGACAACAGTGGAAGTCATGGCTCACCTATCAGCGGGAAGCTGAAGGGCCTCTACTTCAGCTGCAACACAGAGTTCAACACAGGCAAGCCCCCCCAGGACTCCCCCTACGGCCGCACACGCTTTGAGATCCAGGCTGAGACCCTGTTCAACCCCAAAACTAACCTCTACTTCGGGGACTTCTACTGCATGTACACGGCCTACCACTACGTCATCCTAGTGCTGGCCCCACAGGGCTCGCCCGGCGATGACTTCTGTAAGGCAAGGCTGCAAGCGCTCGACGTCACCAACAACCACTTCCTGACTTGCACGGTGGACGAGAAGGCGGGCGACGGGGCGCTGGTTTTCCGGCACGCCCAGGATGTGATCCTGGAGGTGATCTACACAGAGCCCGTGGACCTGGCGCTGGGCACGGTGGCAGAGATCAGCGGGCACCAGCTCATGAGCCTGTCTACCGTCAACGCCAAGAAGGACCCCAGCTGCAAGACCTGCAACATCAGCGTGGGACGCTAGTGGGAGACTGGACTGCACCTGTGCTACACAGATATACACACACGCAACCCCAACCTTTACCCACCTCTATATCCACAAAGGACCACCCTCCCAAAAGAAGAACATTGCAGGAGAGGGACCCAGACTGTGAAAGAAATTTAACAACAGGGTAGGGTGCTAGAATTCCCAGTCCACACGCACACGCACACACACACACACACACACACACATCATCCATTTTCCTTTTCAACCTCATAGGAACCACCCTCCCAAAAGTGTGGCATTCTATTCATCCCTCCCGCCTTCCCCATCAGAAGAGAAACCATGTAAAAGAGGGAGGAGCCCCAACTGAAAGATCTACAGCTGAAGTGTGGGATCCTAACAAGCCTTGGTCAGCATCATCCAAACCGCTAGCCAACACTGACTGATCCATTTAAATGTTCTAACCAAACATTGTTCCGTGCATGTATTCACACAGCTTTTCTCATTGATTTTCTCTCCTGTTGTTTTTCAAACGTCTCCTTCTCCCGTTGACCTCTTCAAATGTTCTGTTGTTCACTTCAGTCCAGGTAGACAGATGGTTGTGTTCCTGTTTTCCCATCTCTCCTGGAAGGCGTTAGAATGGTTCAGATCCGACAGATCTAAGTTACTCCCTCCCTCTATCGGCAGAGACTGGTACTAATTTAGGGCTGCAGTGTCATCATCTTTAAGCCAAAGGTAACACAAAAGGACATAACTTGCTGTAGAATAACAATACTAATGCAACAGCCAGTAAAAGCATATTAACTCGAAGATCAAGTTGAACTACTTGGTAACCATTAAGAGCATGATGCAGTATGTACAGCATGACTTTGAAAACTGAGTCTGTCAGTTCCTCTACCACAGCTACCCTTCTGCAATGTTATGTGGCGGTGACGTCTCACTCTACCATAGCTACCCTTCTGCAATGTTACGTTTGATTTATTCTAGTTATAAGGAAACCATAAACTGTGTTTAGTAAAGTAATGTGAAAAAATATTAATTTTTTACTGATATATACACATATAAACCAGAAGTGCACAATGTCAAGAGCTCTGATCCTAGTAAAGAATTACATTTTTGGATGATAAACACAACCAGGAGAAAACAACACAGATTTGATTAACTTGCACTATGCCAACATTCACAAGTTAGTTTTTTTCCAAGGTAATGTATAACTTGAATTTCCACAATTCATCATATCAACTATGAACTATTACATATCATAGTACAATGTGGGACTAAAAACTGATTGACATGCACAAACATTCTACAGGATCGTCGGATTGTGTATTCGGATGACATATCCCCCGTGCCAAGATTGCACTTTTCAAAGAGCAGCATTTTAACGTAGTAGACCACGTTACGTACCTGTTATATCGACATTAGTTTGGCAAGAACAAAATGCAAGTAACAATAAAGTGCCATAAAATAGCTTAGAATAACATAAAATAACATTTATCTAACATCAACTGTGATATATATTTGTTCTCTTTTTTTCCTTAAAATGAAAGTGTTACACTCGCTACATCAGTTTCATAAAATATTATAATTACATTAGTAGCATACAAAAAGTATAATTTGTCATGAATAACAAAGGACTTGTTAAGGGACTAAAAATAGCTGGATGTGGCCCAGCAATTCTTGTGGCACTCTTGCCATCACTCTTAACCAAAGTGAGAGTCAGTCAACATCAAAGTCATTTAAAGTGCATCACCATGTAAGCATCGCATGAAACATTACCAGAAGTACCGGTATCTCACTTTGAAATTTGTTCTGAAAAAAAAAAAATCCAATAAAGTGAGCAAAAAAAAACTGTTTCAAAATAAAAGTCCCACTGTGAAGGAGGCTCAAACAGTCTTCGGAGTATCCCGTTTACTGAGCAGGACTTCCAGCAAACGGAGTTTAGCTTTTAAGTTCTTGTACTCGCAGTACTCCTCTGCCATGGGCCCACGGTCCTCTTTCTGGGCAGCCCTTTAAAGACGAGGAAGAGAAAAATACTAACTTAACATTTCAGATAAGCTGCAGCTTTCATTACTGGTATAGTCCCTGTGTTGCCTTATTCAGATAACTTTGTACAGTAAGTATTGTAATCGGAACATTTTATTTTACTTTCAAAAACCGCTACATGTACAAAATATGTGTATAGTTCAGAGCAGTTGTCTCTATCTCTGTCTCTCTCCCAAGTACTTCTTTGTGTCGTATTAACGTCAGTAAATGTGTATCATGCTGTTGTGATTCTGATGAATTCTTCTGGTGGATGTTTTGTTTTTCACAAGGCATTGTTGAACTATGAAAACCAAATGTTCCAGTTTATTAAAAGAAAATTAAAGGAAAAGCAAAAAGTGAAGTGTAACGAGTCTTACCGGCCGGTCTGTGTGTAGAAGTGGTCCTCAAAGACTCGGAGAGCTGAACGGAGTCTCTTCTTCTCAGCTCGCGTCACCCTCAGCTGCTCCAGTAACTCTGACCTACAGTACAGTAGAAGTGGTCAGGGAGAGGACTGAATACATACAGCAAGGCCTCAACACTTCACTTGCCCAATCCCAAATCAACCCCTTTGCACTGGCGAGAGAAGTTACACCTGGGAGAGCATACCTTGATGCCTCGTGCAGTGTTGCCGTGGTGACACTGGGCGGCTGTAGACCTTTGATCTCCTCCAGAGGTGACACCAGGGGCATATTGGCCACTTCACTATGCGGCAGACGCAGTGACTCATCTGAAGACACACAACGCAGTGCTGTATGAGGTAGCCAGGTGCTGTCCTTCACACACTCTTCATCAGAACCCTCCTCTTCCTCCTGTAGGGAAACAGCACAGAGGCTGAGAGACTTGTGTGTGTGTGTGTGTGTGTGTGTGTGTGTGTGTGTGTGTGTGTGTGTGTGTGTGTGTGTGTGTGTGTGTGTGTGTGACAGAGAGAGACTCACTATGGTGGTGATGACGGGGATGGTGGTGGGTGAACACAGGAGCTGCTGTTTGACCTGGCGGTAGCGATCATAGAAGGGCTTCATCAGAGTCTTCTCCTGTCTGGTGCTCTGAAAAGACACACATACATGGTTAAAAAAAAAACTCGGAACAATATGCAATTGTCATTGAGAAGCTACACAAAATAAAGAAGCTACACAAAATAGGACATTTACAAGGAACACTGGGCAGTCTTACCGGTCGCCCATACAGGCTCTCAAAGTAGAGCAGACACTTCTGCAGGGTGACCTTCTCCACAGCCATCTGAGCTGGAGTCATCTCCTGCAAGAACACACCAGTGGTAATACAGTCAGACACCAGGCCAGAACCAAACTAATACACAACACCACAATTACACTGACAGAATAACACCCACAGCTTCCAAGTATATTACTAGCTCATGTCCAGTATGTTACAATCCAGAGATAACAAGGTAGACGAAATTAAGGCAAGGGTTGCTTTCCAGAGAGACATCAGGGATTGTAACATACTCTGTTTCACGGAAACATGGCTCTCTCGGGATATGCTGTCGGAGTCGGTACAGCCACCGGGATTATTTTTGCGTCGCGCCGACAGAAATAAACATCCCTCCGGGAAGAAGAAGGGCGTGGATGTATGTTTCATGCCTAACAACTCGTGGTGTAATTGTAACAACATACAGGAACTCAATTCCTTCTGTTCACCTGACCTAGAATTCCTCACAATCAAATGCCGACCATATTATCTCCCAAAATAATTATCGTTGGTTATTGTCACAGCCGTGTATATCCTCCCTCAAGCCAATACCACAACAGCCCTCAAGGAACTTCACTGGACTTTATGCAAACTGGAAACCATATATCCTGAGGCTGCATTTATTGTAGCTGGGGATTTTAACAAAGCAAATTTGAGAACGAGGCTACCTACATTTGATCAGCATATTGATTGTACTCTATCTTCTGCGATGCATACAAAGCCATCCCTCCCTCGCCCTTCCGTTCGGCAAATCTGACCACGACTCCATTTTGCTCCTCCCTTCCTATAGGCAGAAACTCAAACAGGACGTACCCGTGATAAGGACTATTCAATGCTGGTCTGACCAATCGGAATCCACGCTTCAAGATTGTTTTGATTACGCGGACTGGGACATGTTCCGGGTAGCCTCAGAGAATAATATTGATTTATATACGCTGATTCGGTGAGTGAGTTTATAAGGAAGTGCATAGGAGATGTTGTACCCACTGTGACTATTAAAACCTACCCTAACCAGAAACCGTGGCTAGATGGCGCCATTCGCGCAAAACTGAAAGCGCGAACCACCGCATTTAACCATGGAAAGATAACTGGGAATATGGCCGAATACAAACAGTGTAGTTATTCCCTCTGCAAGGCAATCAAACAGGCAAAATGTCAGTATAGAGACAAAGTGGAGTCGCAACGGCTCAGACACGAGATGTATGTGGCAGGGTCTACAGACAATTACGAACTACACGTCTTGCTTCCAGACAAACTAAACACGCAACAGCGCCTCTTCAACCTCAGAAGGCTGAAGAAATGTGGCTTGTCACCTAAAACCTTCACAAACTTTTACAGATGCACAATTGAGAGCATCCTGTCAAGCTGTATCACTGCCTGGTATGGCAAATGCACCGCCCACAACCGTAGGGCTCTCCAGAAGGTGGTGCTGTCTGCACAACGCATCACCGGGGGGCAAACTACCTGCCCTCCAGGACACCTACAGCACAGGAAGGCCAAAAAGATCATCAAGGACAACAACCAACCGAGCCACTGCCTGTTCACCCAGCTACCATCCAGAAGGCGAGGTCAGTACAGGTGCATCAAAGCTGGGACTGAGAGACTGAAAAATTGCTTCTATCTCAAGGCCATCAGACTGTTAAACAGCCATCACTAACACAGAAAGGCTGCTGCCTACATACAGACTTGAAATCATTGGCCACTTTAATAAATGGATCACTAGTCACTTTAATAATGCCACTTTAATAATGTTTACATATCTTGCATTACTCATCTCATATGTATATACTGTATTCTATACCATCTATTGCATCTAGCCTATCCCACTCGGTCATTGCTCATCCATATTTTTATATTCTTATTCCATTCCTTTACTTAGATTTGTGTGTATTAGGCAGTGGTTGTGGAATTGTTAGATTACTTGTTAGATATTGCTACACTGTCGGAACTAGAAGCACAAGCATTTTGCTACACTCACAATAACATCTGCTAACCATGTGTATGTGACCAATAACATTTGATTTGAGCTAATCAAGAGTAGCCTAATCTTTGTAAGAGAATAGGTCCTTTCACAGCCTATATGTACATTTCCATCGCATTACCACTATGTGGGGTTTTACCTTGATGTTATCAGGCAGTCCCTCCTCCTCTCGTTTCTCCATCAGTCTCTTCATCAGGCTATCAATAGTCTCCTCCAGTGAGGGTTTGTTGTTACTGTTGTGGTAGTGTTCCATCGCCCCCTTGGGTTCACTTGTGGACCTGCATGTCCCTGTGTTTCCCCCTTTCTGCTGCTCTCTGAGCCCCTCTGCACACTGTTTCAGCTTCAGCTCTACACAGGTTCCATTTGATAATATACAACATCCATACAAATATCAATATAGATTCAGAATACATGTCCTTCCTCCACAAAGAAAAAAACATAAAAATGGCATAAATAACGAATATAAACAACATTCATTCTACAGCCACCAGGTGGTGTGTCTCGGTGTTACATTCAGCTTCTATTCACACAGGGGTTTCTAAACACATCTGATTGCACCTCGTCAAGGACTCACCTTTGAGCTGCTTTCGAGACTTGGTGAGGTCCCGCATCAGTCTAGACACCTCATGATGGGCAGTCCTATCATTGTGTGCTGGCTGTCACAGAAAAACAACACACACCTCATGAATATATTACACATAGAAAAAAGTATGTTCATCATACTGTATCTGGCAAATTATATCCTATTGTTATTATCAGTCCATAAACACTAGGTGGAGCCACACTAAATATATGCGCTATACTGGATTAAGAAGTACAGCCCTGGAAAAGACAGAAGTGTAATGGTTGTAAACGTCCAGTAGGTGAAGTCTTGTCCTTGAATCGGTCTACAGTTTTTCTCATTTGCGTACAAGCAATTTTTGGATCTGTGTTGAAACGTATCTATAGCAGAACAGCAATAATCAAATGCTTGAATACATTTACAGAACTTCTGATAATTGTCTTGCCTTAGTACCTGATTTGCATATCTTAGAACACCTTTCACAAAACTTTAAATGTCATCAGTTGGGGAAAAAAGCAATGTTAAGTGTACACAGAATATAACACATTGTTTTTCATCAGAAGAGAAATGTGTGTAATTGTGTTCACTGTCTCCGCATACAATGTGCTTATTTTTTATTATTTTTTTTTTATCAGGAATAATATTTGATGTGTATTCCCCATAATTCTGCACCTTTGTAGCTGAACTTTTTGAAAATCTACAACATTGTCGCAAAAAATGCTGGATTTCAGTTTCCAAAGGCTCTGTGCAGCTGGTATTGGGCTGACTTTGCGCTTTAGGAAAGGAAACTGAAGTCAAGTCTGCTTCTCAGCCCCAGACAGCTGAGACAGACAGAGAGATAGAAAGAGAGTGTTATTTGAATCAGTCTAAACTGGCCTGGCATAGAGGGAGAGGAGATATGACTGTCTGTGGCTTTGATTCTCTCACTCAGCAGAAGGAAATACATTCCTTTGTCTTTATGAGACAGTCTGCGCTAAAACCATCATCAGTCAAACTATGGATTCATTCAGAAACTAAAAGGTTGGGCTCTGGGCTATAATGGGGTTGTAAATAATGTTTCACGGTTTCACTGTCTCACCCTGTACTGTCTCTCTTGCTCAAAGTGCTCCTCGAAGCGTCTGATCCTCTTCCTCACGTTCTGGATGTGTCTGTTGAGCGTCGTGACCGATGGGGCCTTGTTAGCGCCCTCTGCTGGTTCAGTCCTCACTGTGTGGTGAGCCCTGAGGAGGGAGGGAGAGCTAGAACGGTAAATTACCATTATCCATTACATACCGTACAAACACGTCCAGCACCACCACACACACACAAATACAAAAACTGAACACAAACACACAACACTTGAACACAGTCTCATACATCCTGATGTGTTGTGAGCAGGGTGGGGAGGGGGCCGTTTCAGGGTCCGTGTTGAAGCGATGGCCCAAGCTGAGGTTGTGGCTGCGGGGGGACGGTACGGGACAGTCACCCACTGCAAGGCGCTGAAGGAGAGGACTGGGACTAGGGGTCATCAGACATTCACTGCTACTGCCCTCAGAGAGAGACACGGGGGGCCTCTGGACCGGACTAGCTTCTGACAGAGAGGAGAGGGAGGAGGGAAAGAGACAACAGTGGTCAAAGTACATAAATTAAATGAAGACCAACAGGTTTGAAATGATAGAAAAGCTAGCAATGTAATTGTGCACCTGTCCTATTCACCCTCTGGATGGCAGACATACACTATCCATGTTTCAATTGTCTTAAGGCTTAAGAATCCTTTTTGAACCTGTCTCCTCCCCTTCATCTACACTGATTGAAGTGGGATCATATCTTTCACCTGGATTCTCCTGGTCAGTCTATGTCATGGAAAGAGCAATTCCTAATGTTTTGTACACTCAGTGTATAATATAAAATATGCCATTTAGCAGACACTTTTATCCAATGTGACTTACAGTCATTCGTGTATACATTTTACAAATGGGTATTCCCAGGAATCAAAACCACTATCCTTGTGTTGTGAACACCATGCTCTACCAACTGAGCTACAAAGGACCAAAGTGAAGGACTGAAGTGAAGTCAGTTGTTTTTGACATAGACACAGACTGACCAGGTGAATCCAGGTGAAAGATATGATCCCTTATTGATGTCAATTGTTAAATCCACTTCAATCCGTGTAGATGAAGGGGAGGAGACAGGTTAAAGAAGGATTCTTAAGCCTTAAGACAATTGAAACATGGATAGTGTATGTGTGCCATTCAGAGGGTGAATGGGCAAGACAAAAGATGTAAGTGCCTTTGAACGAGGCATGTTAGTATGTGCCAGGCGCACCGGTTTGAGCGTGTCAAGAACTGCAACGCTGTTGGGTTTTTCACGCTCAACAGTTTTCTGTGTATATCAAGAATAGTCCACCACCCAAAGGACATCCAGCCAACTTGACACAACTGTGAAAAGCCTTGGAGTCAACATGGTCCAGCAAGTGCCTCCCGGGTGGCACAGTGGTCTAAGGCACTGTATCGCAGTGCTAGCTGTGCCACCAGAGACTCTGGGTTTGAGCCCGGGCTCTGTCGCAGCCGGCTGCGACCGGGAGGCCCATGGGGCGGCGCACAATCGGCATAGCGTCGTCCGGGTTAGGGAGGGTTTGGCCGGTAGGGATATCCTTGTCTCATCGCGCACTAGCTACTCCTGTGGCGGAACAGGCACAGTGCAAGCTGACCAGGTCGCTAGGTGTACGGTGTTTCCTCCGACATATTGTTGCGGCTGGCGTCGGGGTTGGATGCGCGCTGTGTTAAGAAGCAGTGCGGCTTGGTTGGGTTGTGTTTCGGAAGACGCATGGCTCTCGACCTTCGCCTCTTCCGAGTCCGTACGGGAGTTGCAGCGATGAGAGAAGACAGTAACACCTAACAATTGGATACCACGAAACAAAACTGATCATAGACGAGCTCTTTGTGAATATGGGCCAATGCTCCAACTGTATCCTGGTGCATCGTGACTCGACTAGCAAGCATGAGACACACCCACCCAAAGCGAATACTGAGAGAGCTTATATCATCCATAAGACTGATACGATACTAACCATAAAACTGATACTAACCATAAGACTGATACTAACCATAAGACTGATATCATCCATAAGACTGATACTAAACCTTAAGACTGATACAAACCATAAGACTGATACAAACCTTAAGACTGATACAAACCTTAAGACTGATACAAACCATAACACTGGTATCATCCATAACACTGATATCATCCATAAGACTGATACTTAACCATAAGACTGATACTTAACCATAAGACTGATACTAACCATGAGACTGATACTAACCATAAAACTGATACTAACCATAAGAATGATACTAACCATAAGAATGATACTAACCATAAGAATGATATCATCCATAAGACTGATATCATCCATAAGACGGATATCATCCATAAGACTGATACTAACCATGAGACTGATATCATCCATAAGACTGATACTAACCATAAGAATGATATCATCCATAAGACTGACATCATCCATAAGACTGACACTAACCATGAGACTGATTTTAACCATAAGACTGATATCATCCATAAGACTGATACTAACCATGAGACTGATACTAACCATAAGACTGATATCATCCATAAGACTGATATCATCCATAAGACTGATATCATCCATAAGACTGATATCATCCATAAGACCGATATCATCCATAAGACCGATATCATCCATAAGACTGATATCATCCTTAAGACTGATACAAACCATAACACTGATATCATCCATAAGACTGGTCCTCAACATAAGACTGATACTAACCATAAGACTGATATCATCCATAAGACTGACATCATCCATAAGACTGACACTAACCATGAGACTGATTTTAACCATAAGACCAATACTAACCATAAGACTGATACTAACCATAAGACTGACACTAACCTAAAGACTGATACTAACCATAAGACTGATACTAACCATAAGACTGATACTAACCATAAGACTGATATCATCCATAAGACTGATACTAACCATAAGACTGATATCATCCATAAGACTGATACTAACCATAAGACTGATATCATCCATAAGACTGGTACTCACCATAAGACTGATACTAACCATAAGACTGCTACTCACCATAAGACTGATACTAACCATAAGACTGATATAATCCATAAGACTGATATCATCCATAAGACTGATATCATCCATAAGACTGATATCATCCATAAGACTGGCACTCATCATAAGACTGATATCATCAATAAGACTGGTACTCACCATAAGACCGATACTAACCATAAGACTGATATCATCCATAAGACTGATACTCACCATAACACTGATATCATCCATAAGACTGACACTAACCATGAGACTGATTTTAACCATAAGACTGATATCATCCATAAGACTGATACTAAGCATGAGACTGATTTTAACCATAAGACTGATATCATCCATAAGACTGGTACTCACCATGAGACTGATATCTACTATAAGACTGGTACTCACCATAAGACTGATATCTACTATAAGACTGGTACTCACCATAAGACTGATACTAACCATAAGACTGGTACTCACCATAAGACTGATACAAACCATAAGACTGATATCATCCATAAGACTGATACTAACCATTAGACTGATACTAACCATTAGACTGATATAATCCATAAGACTGATAATAGCCATAAGACTGATACTAACCATAAGACTGATACTAACCATAAGACTGATACTAACCATAAGACTGATACTAACCATAAGACTGGTACTCACCATAAGACTGATATCATCCATAAGACTGATACTAACCATAAGAATGATACTAACCATAAAACTGATCCTAGCCATAAGACTGATACTAACCATAAGACTGATACTAACCATAAGACTGATACTAGCCATACGACTGATACTAACCATAAGACTGATACTCACCATAACTGATATCATCCATAAGGCTGATATCATCCATAAGGCTGATATCATCCATAAGACTGATACTCACCATAAGACTGATACTAACCATGATACTGATACTAACCATAAGACTGATATTAACCATAATACTGATACTAACCATAAGACTGATATCATCCATAAGACTGATTCTAACCTTAAGACTGACACAAACCATAACACTGATATCATCCATAAGACTGATACTAACCATAAGACTGATATCATCCATAAGACTGATACTAACCATGAGACTGATATCATCCATAAGACTGATACTAACCATAAGACTGATATCATCCATAAGACTGATACTAACCATAAGACTGATACTAACCATAAGACTGATACTAACCAGACAGACTGATACTAACCATAAGACTGGTACTCACCATTACACTGATATCATCCATAAGACTGATACTAACCATAAGACTGATACTAACCATAAGACTGATACTAACCATAAGACTGATACTAACCATAAGACTGATACTAACCATAAGACTGATACTAGCCATACGACTGATACTAACCATAAGACTGATACTAACCATAAGACTGATACTAACCATAAGACTGATACTAACCATAAGACTGATGCTAACAATAAAACTGATACTAACAATAAGACTGATACTAACCATAAGACTGGTACTCACCATAACACTGATATCATCCATAAGACTGATATCATCCATAAGACTGATACTAACCATAAGACTGATACTAACCATGAGACTGATATCATCCATAAGACTGATACTAACCATAAGACTGATATCAGCCATAAGACTGATACTAACCATAAGACTGATACTAACCATAAGACTGATACTAACCATAAGACTGATACTAACCATAAGACTGATGCTAACAATAAAACTGATGCTAACAATAAAACTGATGCTAACCATAAGACTGATACTAACAATAAGACTGATACTTACCATAAGACTGATATCATCCATAATACTGATATCATCCATAATACTGATACTAACCATAAGAATGATACTAACCATAAGACTGATCCTAGCCATAAGACTGATACTAACCATAAGACTGATACTAACCATAAGACTGATATCATCCATAAGACTGATATCATCCATAAGACTGATATCATCCATAAGACTGATATCATCCATAAGACTGATACTAACCATAAGACTAATCCTAGCCATAAGACTGGTACTCACCAAAAGACTGATACTAACCATAAGACTGATACTCACCATAACGCTGATATCATCCATAAAACTGATATCATCCATAAGACTGGTACTAACCATAAGACTGATACTAACCATAAGACTGATATCATCCATAAGACTGATACTAACCATAAGACTGATATCATCCATAAGACTGATACTAACCATAAGACTAATCCTAGCCATAAGACTGGTACTCACCAAAAGACTGATACTAACCATAAGACTGATACTCACCATAACGCTGATATCATCCATGAAACTGATATCATCCATAAGACTGGTACTAACCATAAGACTGATACTAACCATAAGACTGATATCATCCATAAGACTGGTACTAACCATAAGACTGATACTAACCATAAGACTGATACTAACCATAAGGCTGATATCATCCATAAGACTGATACTAACCATAAGACTGATACTAACCATAAGACTGATACTAACCATAAGACTGATACTAACCATAAGATAACAATAAAACTGATGCTAACAATAAAACTGATGCTAACAATAAAACTGATGCTAACCATAAGACTGATACTAACAATAAGACTGATACTTACCATAAGACTGATATCATCCATAATACTGATATCATCCATAATACTGATACTAACCATAAGAATGATACTAACCATAAGACTGATCCTAGCCATAAGACTGATACTAACCATAAGACTGATACTAACCATAAGACTGATATCATCCATAAGACTGATATCATCCATAAGACTGATATCATCCATAAGACTGATATCATCCATAAGACTGATACTAACCATAAGACTAATCCTAGCCATAAGACTGGTACTCACCAAAAGACTGATACTAACCATAAGACTGATACTCACCATAACGCTGATATCATCCATAAAACTGATATCATCCATAAGACTGGTACTCACCATAAGACTGATACTAACCATGAGACTGATACTAACCATAAGACTGATACTAACCATAAGACTGATATCATCCATAAGACTGATATCATCCATAAGACTGATATCATCCATAAGACTGATCCTAGCCATAAGACTGATACTCACCATAACACTGATATCATCCATAAGACTGATATCATCCATAAGACTGGTACTAACCATAAGACTGATACTAACCATAAGACTGATACTAACCATAAGACTGATACTAACCATAAGACTGATGCTAACAATAAAACTGATACTAACAATAAGACTGATACTAACCATAAGACTGATACTAACCATAAGACTGATACTCACCATAACACTGATATCATCCATAAGACTGATATCATCCATAAGACTGGTACTAACCATAAGACTGATATCATCCATAAGACTGATACTAACCATAAGACTGATACTAACCATAAGACTGATACAAACCATAACACTGATATCATTCATAAGACTGATACTAACCATTAGACTGATATCATCCATAAGACTGATACTAACCATAAGACTGATACTAACCATAAGACTGATATCATCCATAAGACTGATATCATCCATAAGACTGATACTAACCTTAAGACTGATACTAACCATAAGACTGATACTAACCATAAGACTGATACTAACCATAAGACTTATATCATCCATAAGACTGATACTAACCATAAGACTGGTACTCACCATAACACTGATATCATCCATAAGACTGATATCATCCATAAGACTGATACTAACCATAAGACTGATACTAACCATGAGACTGATATCATCCATAAGACTGATATCATCCATAAGACTGATACTAACCTTAAGACTGATAGAAACCATAACACTGATATCATCCATAAGACTGATACTAACCATAAGACTGATACTAACCATAAGACTGATACTAACCATAAGACTGATACTAACCATAAGACTGATATCATCCATAAGACTGATACTAACCATAAGTCTGATACTAACCGTAAGACTGATACTAACCATAAGACTGATATCATCCATAAACTTGATATCATCCATAAGACTGATACTAACCATAAGACTGATACTAACCATAAGACTAACGAAGACAGATGAAGAGACGCGATTGATTCACTGAAACAAGCACTATATATATCATAGTGTACAAGATATCACACAGTGCAAGAATAACAAATATGCTCACAAGGAGATTCATAAAAAAATGGAGAGAGAAGGTGCTGTTCTCCTACCTGTCAGTGAAGTACTGATGATGTCCTGTTCCTGTTTTGGGAGGGAGTGGAGAGATGGGGTTAGGCTCTGGTAGTCCTTGGTACAAGGGGGGTGATCCAGGTCCTCCTGAGGGGTTCCGGGTGGCGAGGGGCACAGCTCAGCCTCCAGAGCTTGCTGCTTGAGGGAGGGGCTCTGGAAACAGAAGCAGAACATGTCTTCAGAATGAGGGTTCTGGGGGAGGGTGCTGACTCTCTGTCTGGGGTGGGTGGAGTGGTTGGAGAAAGCCTGATGCTGGCCCTGGGCTTGTCCTGAGGGGAAGCGATCCTGTGTTGTGTCCGTGTGCCCCACACCTCAGTTATCAAAGTGTAAGACGTGACGTTAGCGGTCACGTAATGGGGCTCGTCTCAGTTCAGCTCTCTCCTTGGCTTCATCAGACCTGGGTCCACATGTGATCCCAGTTGTTAGATCCCTGTGTGTGCGACAGTGTTCTCCGGTTACTCAGAACGGTGAGATCCCTTCGGGCGTAGTATCACTGTGTGTTCTCCTTATCACTCCTCTATTCCCTGATTCAGTAGAATCCATATATGTGTTTTCCCGGTCTGTCTGCTTTCCCAGTGATCCTTCTACTGCTCCAGCTCTCCTCCACATGGATTATTCATAGCGCCAGGGAAACGTCAGGAAAACCACGCGTGTGGGAATATGATGTGGGGGGGCGTCTCCGTGGTAACGTTGTGAGGCTGAGCATTCTAACTGGAGAGCAGAGAGGCTGACGTTGTTAGCTCAGTGTGAGCAGCAGTACTAGGATAAAATTGCTTTTTATGCATAAATATGGGCTAGGGTGGGGGAAAGAGGGGTTCATTTAGTTTAGTTTGACATCATGATTTGGTGATGTTCTAGAACCTCCCTCTCGCCGTGTGCGTCAGAGAGGAGAAAGAGGAGAGGGAGGGGGCTGTTACTCAAACACACACACACACACGCAAACGCTAACACACACTAACCAGTATGGACACACACTAGCCATTAGCCAATGCAAAAGTATTCCACTTCAGAAAAGATATACTGTAGTATGAATAAAAAAAAGACACATATCTTTAATTATCTCATTATCTAATATGAGAACTGAAGTGAACCATTATATTCTGAGCTGTTCAAAAATACCCATACATCAACATGTTTTTGTCGTTGTATTTGTCACTCTTCTCATTATAAATTATAAGATGTAGCTTGATATAGTGTCTCATGTCATAAATGAAATACTATCTTGACTTTCAGAGGATATAGTTACCTTTTCAGAGTCAGACAGGTTTATTCCATCGGCCATCTGTAATCGGGTCATGCTGAAAATTAAACATTTTACGTTGAAAGAAATCAACTGCAAAGTTATCACAGTAAATAAATAAAACTGTTATATGATTCCATTTGTTACAGGTCAGAATGGGCATATTAAAATAATATTTAATGGGATATCACAATATCTGACTATATTAAGTGGTTTTGACGAAGGATGCGTTTACACTTTTTCTGTTTTGAAAAAAATCTGTTGTGAAAAGATCTAATGTGATTGGTCAGAATTGGGCTGCCTTTGTAAATGCAGCCTAAGAGCCCTGTGTGATAAAAAATAGAATGCTTTTCAATTAATGGTGATGGCTACAATTATCATAAGTTAAATCAATGAAGAATCTAGATCCATACAATAACAATTAGTTAAATCAATGAGGCATTTAGCTGCATTTAGCAGCAGTACATTACAGGCAGTGCTGTGCCACCCTGCCAGAGTACTGGGTAAGTGTATGTTCCGCGTGACTAGACATGACTGTCGTTATTTGGACTGGAATCATATCCGAGTCATGACTGTAGGCACTCCTGTGTTCTGTTAACCTACTTCTGCAGCACTGAGCTCAGCTAGTGGAGAGAATCTGAGCTGCAGGACACCAATGCTGAATTCAAAACAACATACAGAGAAAAAGGCATTGCCACAGATTTGACTGGCTGGTCCAAATTTAGAACTCCTGTTTCTACACAACTATGTCTGACCTAGCTACAATTGTTGTAGCCTTGTCACGAGTTTTTATTGGTTATTGCTTTTGAAGAGCTTTGAGATTTTGTCTGTAATGAAAAGCGCTATAGAAGTCAAATACATTATTATATGTCCTTATATTCTTAACATCAGTTAATACCTATTTAGTTAAGTGGGCTAAGAATATATTAAGAATGAGGGATAATGCTTCAGAAACTGAATACATTATTTACGATTGTCTGGTAGAATTGTTTTAATATCCCTTTTCTGTGGCGTTGTAATGATAACAATCAGGCTAGTTCGTTGCTAGGTCCATTATTTGGAATCTTGGTCCTACGTTTGCTGTACCTACAATGACATCATACAGGTTTCCCTTATGCATGTCAGTGGATGTAAATCGGGATAAAAAGTGTACAACTACTTGAGCTCTGTGTCGATTTCGACAGTCCAGGTGTAAAGATCATGTGTTTTTGTGGACTCTTCAGGAGCCAAGATCAGTACCTGCCATTTAGGGGCCTACCTTCCACTGCCCTCATCTCACCCAACAAAACTGATACTCACATCATTCAAGGGTCCGCAAACATGCTCATGTTGCTACTGTAGGAATATCTAAAAGATTATCGTGTCTTTCAGGACTACATCACGGCAGAGGTTTTCAGCCGAAAGATTGTTCCAGTCCGAATTAAAGATGCTACATTTGGATTGGGTCAGAAGAGCAGTAGATGGATCAGTACAGTTTTTCCCTCTTCTCTAGCAGCAGAGATACCACCGCTCTGTTGTTCCTGACCTTCCTCAAATGGTTCTTAATCATCTGTTTGTGTTCAACATGAAGGTGAAAAAGTGGTTCGGGTTAAGGCTTCTTTCATAGCACACCAATTAAAATAGAGTTGAGCATTGAAAGGTGATTGTTCTGTTGCGATAATTGTATTATACCATATGAGTCATTATAGTCAATCATTAGAAAGACTTGTCTTGATTTGATGGGACTGTTGGGATAGGCTTGGTGATGCCTGTGAATCAGCCAGCAGTGAGAGAACACATGCCTTATTCCCTAAATCATTACCAAAATAACTTACTCCTACTTCCTCTACTGTATTGGCCACTCCCTCAGCCCTTGAATGTGATTGATATTACCATGAAAGTAATATATCTGTTGACACAAATAAAAGTGTATCTTCCCTAAAAGCCTTGTACCTGTTTTTGTGCTGGTCTTGGTTCTGGGTGTCCTGAGCCTGCCAGCTCACTGCCACACACCTGACGCGCTCAGAGCTGGAGGGGTCATGATCCTAAAACCCAATACGGACAATGTCTTTATCAATAGACTGTACACACAGACTCATTAAATGAAACACACCATACCATTATGTACTCTGAGAATATTGGCATAAATTATTGCCGCAATTTACCCATTCTGACAAATTCATATTTCACCAAACATATCTCAGCGAATGTGCACTTCTGCTCATTAGCTAGTTATTTCTTTCTATAGACTGCTTAATAGGGAGCCGTGTTGCACGTCATAATAACACTGTGGTTTAGAAATAGCTCTGGATGTGTGACGATGTTAACATCTAGTCTATCACTGAATAATATAGAGTGGTAAATACATGCATACACTTAAAGTGTGTTGAGCTGAGGGTGAATCATCAATCATTTGTTTTCAAATCAAATCAAAGTTTATTTGTTACGTGCGCCGAATACAACAGGTGTAGGCCTTACAGTGAAATGCTTACTTACAGGCTCTAACCAATAGTGCAAAAAAAGTATTAGATGAACAATAGGTAAGTAAAGAAATAAAACAACAGTAAAAAGACAGGCTATATACAGTAGCAAGGCTATAAAAGTAGCGAGGCTACATACAGACACTGGTTGGTCGGCCCAATTGAGGTACTATGTACATGAATGTATAGTTAAAGTGACTATGCATATATGATAAACAGAGAGTAGCAGCAGCGTAAAAAGAGGGGTTGGGGGGGGCACACAATGCAAATAGTCCGGGTAGCCATTTGATTACCTGTTCAGGAGTCTTATGGCTTGGGTGTAAAAACTGTTGAGAAGCCTTTTTGTCCTAGAATTGGCACTCTGGTACCGCTTGCCATGCATTTTGCATTGTTATTGAGGAAAGAGATGTGAGAGAGAGAGAGCAAGAGAGAGCGAGAGAGTGTGTGGGGGGAGATTGAGAGAGAGGGAGCTCTATACACACCTGGTAATAGTCTTCTTTACTGTGGTCCATGAGTCCACAGACGGCTAAAGGGGTTGTGCCCCTCTCCTTCTCTTCGTCCTCTTCCTCCTTTATGCTGGAGGAGGTAGCTGGGTCTTCCTCCTGTTGTGACCTTGTCCTGCTCAGGAAGAAATATCCAAGTTGAAGTGCATTCCTCAATACTTTTACCATAATGACCTGAGACTTGAGCATGCAGGTTAAGGTGGATCACCTTGATCTTCTCAGTAAGGACATCACAATGAAGCATTAATGCATTAATAAACTGCATGTAAAGTAAGTGAACAGATGCAGGGGTCATATGGGGGAGGGTGACTAAGTGACATCATCTTCAACCCACCCGGGGACTCTGGGACAGAGAGGGGAAAGCTCAGGAGGTATGAAGGACGGGCCACAGCACCACAGAGACCCACCTTCCCCTGGGACATCCAGGATTCTCCTCCTCATGTTGGCTAGGCTCGCCAGCTGGTCCAGGATTCTCCTCCTCCTGTTGGCTAGGCTCCCCAGCTGGTCCAGGATTCTCCTCCTCCTGTTGGCTAGGCTCCTCAGCTGGTCCAGGATTCTCCTCCTGTTGGTTAGGCTCCTCAGCTGGTCCAAAATCCTCCTCCTCCTGTTGGCTAGGCTCCCCAGCTGGTCCAGGATTCTCCTCCTCCTGTTGGCTAGGCTCCTCAGCTGGTCCAGGATTCTCCTCCTGTTGGTTAGGCTCCTCAGCTGGTCCAGGATCCTCCTCCTCATGTTGGCTAGTCTCCTCAGCTGGTCCAGGATCCTCCTCCTCCTGTTGGCTAGGCTCCTCAGCTGGTCCAGGATTCTCCTCCTCATGTTGGCTAGGCTCCCCAGCTGGTCCAGGATTCTCCTCCTTCTGTTGACTAGGCTCCTCAGCTGGTCCAGGATCCTCCTCCTCCTGTTGGCTAGGCTCCTCAGCTGGTCCAGGATTCTCCTCCTCCTGTTGGCTAGGCTCCCCAGCTGGTCCAGGATTCTCCTCCTCCTGTTGGCTAGGCTCCCCAGCTGGTCCAGGATACGTGGAGCAGGTGAGAACACAGCCAGGCTCTCCATCCACAACATCCTCCAACAGGTCTGGGATCAGGTGCTGTGTGTGGGTGGTGAGGTGCGAGCCAAGGTCCAAAGTCTCAGGACTACACAGACGGGATCATACAAGTGCAATGTTAAAGGTACGAGTGATATTTGTGTTTAGCTGGAGGACATAATGTTTATTATTGTCCCTTTTTGTCCCCTTTTCCTCCAATAATAGCCAAAATAATATACATTGTGCAAATTTGAGTAACAAGTTCAAAAATGGACAACAATATTCTGAAGATCCACTTGAATTAGGCTAAATTAAGCATACACCAAAGCCTTTGTAAAAATTGACTTTCACAAAATCAAGAACTGTCTTCTTACTTCTGGGTGACCAATTGGTCATTATCTCCCTGCTCTCAACGAAACAAAACACAACTGATCTGCCAAGGTAGATACATGTGCTGCCAGTAGTCTGAGAACGTAACCAAAGTGGTCTAACGCTTATGCACAGGGTTAGCAGCAGCAACTAGTGTCCAAGCTGTCTCACACTACAGAAACACGAGATAGGCTCCTGCCCCTATGGGCCATTCTGGTTCGGACAAGGCTTAGGGGAGATCGGGGTTGGTTGTCACAGTGCTAATTACTCTATATCTAAATGGTGCACTGTAATTAATTGTAAGGTTAAAATGTGTGAATTCTTTGAAATAACTCATCCACCTGGTGAATTCACATCAGCATGAAAAAACATTGAGGTGAGGAGAATTTCTGTTTTTCATAGGTAAAAATAATAATAATCTTTGTAAATGTTTGCTATCAGGGAGTATCCATGAGTTCCTAGGTCAGTGTTTTATTCACTGCTTTAGCACACTCTGCCAACCCGGATGTCCTAGCCGTGTCTGAATCCTGGCTTAGGAAGGCCACCAAAAGTCCAGAAATTTCCATCACTAACTATAACATTTTCCGACAAGATAGAACTGCCAGAAGGGGGCAGAGTTGCAATCTACTGCAGAGATAGCCTGCAGAGTTCTGTCATACTATCCATGTCTGTGCCCAAACAATTTGAGCTTCTACTTTTAAAAATCCACCTTTCCAGAAACAAGTCTCTCACCGTTGCCGCTTGTTATAGACCACCTTCAGCCCCCAGCTCTGCCCTGGACATCATATGTGAATTGATTGCCCCCCCATCTATCTTCAGAGCTCGTACTGTTAGGTGACCTAAACTGGGACATGCTTAAAACCCCGGCCGTCCTACAATCTAAGCTAGATGCCCTCAATCTCACACAAATTATCAATGAACCTACCAGGAACAACCCCAAATTAGTAAACACGGGCACCCTCATAGATATCATCCTGACCAACCTGCCCTCTAAATACACCTTTGCTGTCTTCAACCAGGATCTCAGCGATCACTGTCTCATTGCCTGCGTCCGTAATGGGTCTGCGGTCAAACGACCACCCCTCATCACTGTCAAACGCTCCCTAAAACACTTCAGCGAGCAGGCCTTTCTAATCGACCTGGCCCGGGTATCATGGAAGGATATTGACCTCATTCCGTCAGTAGAGGATGCCTGGTTATTCTTCAAAAGTGCTTTCCTCACCATCTTAAATAAGCATGCCCCATTCCAAAAATGTTGAACCAGGAACAGATATAGCCCTTAGTTCACTCCAGACCTGACTGCTCTTGACCAGCACAAAAACTTCCTGTGGCGTACTGCATTAGCATCGAATAGCCCCCGCGATATGCAACTTTTCAGGGAAGTTAGGAACCAATATACACAGGCAGTTAGGAAAGCAAAGGCTAGCTTTTTCAAACAGAAATTTGCATCCTGTAGCACAAACTCCAAAAAGTTCTGGGACACTGTAAAGTCCATGGAGAATAAGAGCACCTCCTCCTAGCTGCCCACTGCACTGAGGCTAGGAAACACTGTCACCACCGATAAATCCACGATAATTGAGAATTTCAATAAGCATTTTTCTACAGCTGGCCATGCTTTCCACCTGGCTACCCCTACACCGGCCAACAGCTCTGCACCCCCCACAGCAACTTGCCAAAGCCTCCCCCATATCTCCTTCACCCAAATCCAGATAGCTGATGTTCTGAAAGAGCTGCAAAATCTGGACCCCTACAAATCAGCTGGGCTAGACAATCTGGACCCTCTCTTTCTAAAATTATCTGCCGCAATTGTTGAAACCCCTATTACCAGCCTGTTTAACCTCTCTTTTGTATCGTCTGAGATCCCCAAAGATTGGAAAGCTGCCGCAGTCATCCCCCTCTTCAAAGGGGGAGACACTCTAGACCCAAACTGTTAGACCCAGACCTACATCTATCCTACCCTGCCTTTCTAAGGTCTTCGAAAGCCAAGTTAACAAACAGATCACCGACCATTTCGAATCCCACCGTACCTTCTCCGCTATGCAATCTGGTTTCAGAGCTGATCATGGGTGCACCTCAGCCACACTCAAGGTCCTAAACGATATCATATCCGATAAAAGACAATACTGTGCAGCCATATTCATCGACCTGGCCAAGGCTTTCGACTCTGTCAATCACCACATTCTTATTGGCAGACTAAACAGCCTGGGTTTCTCAAATAACTGCCTCGCCTGGTTCACCAACTACTTCTCAGACAGATTTCAGTGTGTCAAATCGGAGGGCCTGTTGTCCGGACCTCTGGCAGTCTCTATGGAGGTGCCACAGGGTTCAATTCTCGGGCCGACTCTTGTCTCTGTATACATCAATGATGTCACTCTTGCTGCGGGTGATTCCCTGATCCACCTCTACACAGACGACACCATTCTGTATACATCTGGCCCTTCTTTGGACATTGTGCTAACCTCCAAACGAGCTTCAATGCCATACAACACTCCTTCCGTGGCCTTCAACTGCTCTTAAATGCAAGTAAAACTAAATGCATGCTCTTCAACCGATCGCTGCCCGCACCTGCCCGCCCGTCCAGCATCACTACTCTGGACGGTTCTGACTTAGAATATGTAGATAACTACAAATACCTAGGTGTCTGGTTAGACTGTAAACTCTCCTTCCAGACTCACATTAAGCATCTCCAATCCAAAATTAAATCTAGAATCGGCTTCCTATTTCGGAACAAAGCCTCCTTCACTCATGCCAAACATACCCTCTTAAACTGACTATCCTACCGATCTTTGACTTTGGCGATGTAATTTACAAAATAGCCTCTAACACTACTCAGGAAATTGGATGCAGTCTATCACAGTGCCATCCGTTTTGTCACCAAAGCCCCATATACTACCCACCACTTCGACCTGTATGCTCTCGTTGGCTGGCCCTCGCTTCATATTCGTCGCCAAACCCACCCACAAATCCAGATCATCTATAAGTCTTTGCTAGGTAAAGCCCCACCTTATCTCAGCTCACTGCTCACCATAGCAGCACCCACCCGTAGCACGCGCTCCAGCGGGTATATTTCACTGGTCACCCCCAAAGCCAATTCCTGGTTTGGCCGCCTTTCCTTCCAGTTCTCTGCTGCCAATGACTGGAACGAATTGCAAAAATCACTGAAGCTGGAGACTCATATCTCCCTTACTAACTTTAAGCATCAGCTTACAGATCACTGCACCTGTACATAGCCCATCTGTAAATAGCCCATCCAACTACCTCATCTCCATATTGTTATTTATTTATTTTTGCTCCTTTGCACCCCAGTATCTCTACTTGCACATTCATCTTCTGCACATCTATCACTCCAGTATTTAATTGCTAAATTGTAATTATTTCGCCACTATGACCTATTTATTGCCTTACCTCCCTAATCTTACCTCATTTGCACACACTGTATATAGACTTTTCTATTGTGTTATTTACTGTACGTTTGTTTATTCCATGTGTAACTCTGTTGTCTGTGTCACACTGCTTTGCTTTATCTTGGCCAGGTCGCAGTTGTAAATGAGAACTTGTTCCCAACTGGCCTATCTGGTTAAATAAAGGTTATAAAAATAAATAATTTAAAGCCACGTGGTAACTAGCATCTTAATCAGCATTGAGGGTATTGGGGATGGGTGTCTCATGGAATGTGGAGTTGGTTGTCACATTCAACTCCATTATTTAAAAAATTGTGTTGGTTGTGGGCAATTCCATGGTAAAAGAATGATGGTAACAGAATGACATCATGTGTCCCTAATCTGTACTATACAGAAATGCATAATTACGAATGTAATTCTCTTCATGGTGATGCATCCTGAAAAGGTACACAAGGTAGAAACATTTAGAATCCTCCTTTGCATGTTTGGGTATTATTCTACACACTGGCAACCTGCACCAAGTCTGTACCAATCATAGACATCTATGTTTCACAGGTATGGACATCACAGTAGAGCACAGTAAAGCATCATAGAGCACAACACAGTACAGTATAGTTCAGTAGAGTAGAGTTCAGTACAGTATAGTTCAGTAGTCAATTATATTGTACTCTACTCTAGTGTGCTCTACTTACTCTACTCTACTGTACTATACTGTTTTCTAAGACCCCTTTTCCATCTGTTTCCATCCATTTGACCTGAAATCAAAAGCCATTGCTTATTCTTATTTTTTTAAGACAGAAAATGGTTGAAAAATGCCTTAGTATGCCTTAGTAAATAAAATATAGTCTTGACTCTTAGCTCATTTGACACCAAATGTTATGTGCTCCTATGTTAGTGCTCATGGGCCTTTTACATGGAAATACCCTTGTCACAATCAAACCCATTGTAACCATATTGTTCAGGGACACTGCCACTGCTAGGATACAACAAATCCCAAGGTCCTTTGTGCTTCTGCTATAAAAAGCTCCCTTCATTTCCTCTTTTTCTGTCACATACCCACACAGACAAATTTGCTCAACATGTCATGTTATTATCAAGGCATAAAATGCTGAATGTTGATATCAAAGAAAGGCTATTTCTAAGACTGTATACTATATTATTAATTTCCTATTACAACAGGAAAAAGCTACTAGCAAACACTGACAACCAACCGCCCCACGATGGGTCTGGTTGTCACAAGTGGACCGAGTGTGTTTGATGGCTTATAACGTCATGTAGGGTTGGGCAGCATACCGTATTGTATGATATACCGGTATTGATGCAGGGACCGGTTTGGGTTTTTACTTTACCTTCTATACCGGTATTTGAATGTTTGGTTTGTTAAATGTGATACGCCTTGTGTAATGTCAAATTTGATAGTTTACTTCGCTACTTGAGTCATCTCTCTCCGCGCTTTGTCTCCGTGCCACTTTCCACACAGACCTAGCCTCAACCACGAGACACTTGCGTTCAGTCTGCGTGGTCAATGCAGCACATGCAACAATGTTGATGACAACAATGCTGTTTTCACCTTGCTTCTTAATATATATCCACTGGTGTTCTATATTAGTTTGTGATTCTTACACCAGCAAACAGCTCGTTTGTCTTTTCTTAGCAAGTTGCCATACATCTTGTGAGACGCTAATTTTTAGCCGCTAATGCTAAAAGCTAGCTAATAAATGTACTGAGTAAGCGCAAACGTAGCTAGCTAATACAGCCTGATAATACCAGTGATGGTGTAGATCTAAATCAGCATGTTGTTTGTGCAACAGCAACTTCTAAATCAATGAGGAATATGCAAAGCAAGAATATGTTAGCTACATGAAGTAGCTAAGAGAAAACAAGCAATGAAGCCAAAGCCTATAGGGTCCCCTAGGAAACACGTATCAACACTTTAGATCCTACCCTGTCACAATAACTCCTCCCTGGCATTTTATTTCGTTGTCATCTCAAACAACACTGTATTCAAAGTGTCCACTATTATATTCGAACTATATAATTTGAATAGTCATTATATTTCCATGATTCCAACAGTTTTGCTCTAATTCGCAAGTCAAATCGCAATTGCAACGTTTAGTTAAAAATACATCCTAGATTATTTGCGCATATCCTGCAGCCCCACGTGGCAGTGTGAACATTATCTCAATTTAACAGTGGTGTAAAGTACTTCAGTAAAAATAATTTCAAGTACTACTTAAGTCGATTTTTTTTGTATCTGTACTTTACTATTTTTATTTTTGACAACTTTTACTTTTACTTCACTACATTCCTAAAGAAAATACTGTACTTTTTACTCCATACATTTTCCCTGACACCTAAAAGTACTCGTTACATTTTGAATGCTTAGCAGGACAGGAAAATGGTCCAATTCACGCACTTGCCAAGAGAACATCCCTGGCCATCTACTGCCTCTGATCTGGAGGACTCACTAAACACAAATACTTTGTAAATTATGTCTGAGTGTTGGAGTGTCCCCCTGGCCAACCGTAAATTTAAAGACAATGGTGCCATCTGGTTTGCTTAATATAAGGAATTTGAAATTATTTATACTTTTACTTTTGATACTTAAGTACATTTTATCAATTACATTTACTTTTGATACTTAAGTATATTTAAAACCAAAAACTTTTAGACTTTTACTCAAGTAGTATTTTACTGGGTGACTTTCACTTTTACTTGAGTCATTTTCTATTAACGCATCTTTACTTTTACTCAAGTATGACAATTGGGTATTTTTTCCACCACTACAATTGAGTGCAGGAAATGCAGAAATTATAAAAGTGCTGAAATTTGTTTTGGTTGAAGTTGAATTGAACAGTATAAAACAATCAGAATGGAGAAAGTCTCACTGAAATCACTTGTAAACTCAGCAAAAAAAGAAACATCCTCTCACTGTCAACTGCATTTATTTTCAGCAAACTTAACATTTGTAAATATTTGTATGAACATAACAAGATTCAACAACTGAGACATAAACTGAACAAGTTCCACAGACATGTGATTAACAGAAATGGAATAATATGTCCCTGAACAAAGGGGGGGTCAAAATCAAAAGTAACAGCCAGTATCTGGTGTGGCCACCAGCTGCATTAAGTACTGCAGTGCATCTCCTCCTCATGGACTGCACCAGATTTACCAGTTCTTGCTGTGAGATGTTACCCCTCTCTTCCACCATGGCACCTGCAAGTTCCCGGACATTTCTGGGGGGAATGGCCTCCAATCCAACACGTCCCAGACGTGCTCAATGGGATTGAGATCCGGGCTCTTCGCTGACCATGGCAGAATACTGACATTCCGGTCTTGCAGGAAATCACGCACAGAACGAGCAGTATGGCTGGTGGCATTGTCATGCTGGAGGATCATGTCAGGATGAGCCTGCAGGAACGGTACCACATGAGGGAGGAGGATGTCTTCCCTGTAACACACAGCGTTGAGATTGCCTGCAATGACAACAAGCTTAGTCCGATGATGCTGTGACACACCGCCCCAGACCATGAGGGACCCTCCACCTCCAAATCGATCCCGCTCCAGAGTACAGGCCTCGGTGTAACACTCATTCCTTCAACGATAAACGCGAATCCGACCATCACCCCTGGTGAGACAAAACCGTGACTCGTCAGTGAAGAGCACTTTTTGCCAGTCCTGTCTGGTCCAGCGACGGTGGGTTTGTGCCCATAGGCGACGTTGTTGCCGGTGATGTCTGGTAAGGACCTGCCTTACAACAGGCCTACAAGCCCTCAGTCCAGCCTCTCTCAGCCTATTGCGGACAGTCTGAGCACTGATGAAGGGATTGTGCGTTCCTGGTGTAACTCGGGCAGTTGTTGCCAACCTATTCCTGTCCCGCAGGTGTGATGTTCGGATGTACCGATCCTGTGCAGGTGTTGTTACACGTGGTCTGCCACTGCGAGGACAATCAGCTGTCCGTCCTGTCTCCCTGTAGCTCTGTCTTAGGCGTCTCACAGTACGGACATTGCAATTTATTGCCCTGGCCACATCTGCAGTCCTCATGCCTCCTCGCAGCATGCCTAAGGCACATTCACGCAGATGAGCAGGGACCCTGGGCATCTTTCTATTGGTGTTTCTCAGAGTCAGTAGAAAGGTCTCTTAGTGTCCTAAGTTTTCATCACTGTGACCTTAATTGCCTACCATCTGTAAGCTGTTAGTGTCTTAACGACCTTTCCACGGGTGCATGTTCATAAATTGTTTATGGTTCATTGAACAAGCATGGGAAACAGTGTTTAAACCCTTTACAATGAAGATCTGTGAAGTTATTTGGATTTTTAGGAATTATCTTTGAAAGACAGGGTCCTGAAAAAGGGACGTTTCTTTTTTTGCTGAGTTTATGTGTTGCCACCCTAGGATCACTCACTACTCATTAAGCAAATGTAGAACTTTTATTATTCAAAAACTAAAAATACCGTCAAATACCGCCATACCGTCCAATTTAAAAAAAAATACCGTGATATAATATTTTGGCCATATCGCCCAGCCCTAACACCATGTTGGAATAAGATGTGAGCATAAAAATGTTCCTATTTCAAACCAATACCTTGGTCTTTCTATTAATACTGAAAAAAGCCTGGTAAGATATACTGGTGCTGAGAAATTAAAATTGTGACAACCAACCCCGGTATACCCTACTTATTTTATTTAGCAGCAGCAACTTCACACTGAGTTCACCTCATTCAACTCAACTGAGTAGCAAAACATACAGTACCAGTCAAAAGTTTGGACACACCTACTCATATATATTTTAGATTCTTCAAAGTAGCCACCCTTTGCCTTGATGAAAGCTTTGCACACTCTTGGAATTCTCTCAACCAGCTTCATGAGGTAGTCACCTGGAATGCATTTCAATGAACAGGTGTGACTTGTTAAAAGTGGAATTTCTTTCCTGTGTTTCAGACAATCGGTTGTGTTGTGACAAGGTAGGGGTGGTATACAGAAGATAGCCCTATTTGGTAAAAGACCAAGTCCATATTATGGCAAAAACAGCTCAAATAAGCAAAGAGAAACAACAGTCCATCATTACTTTAAGACATGAAGATCAGTCAATCAGGAGCATTTCAAAAACTTTGAAAGTTTCTTCAAGTGCAGTCGCAAAAACCATCAAGCCCTATGATGAAACTGGCTCTCATGTGGACCGCACCAGGAAAGAAAGACCCAGAGTTACCTCTGCTGCAGAGGATAAATTAATTAGAGTTAACTGCACCTCAGATTGTAGCCCAAATACATGCTTCACACAGTTCAAGTAACAGACACATCTCAACATCAACTGTTCAGAGGAGACTGTGTGAATCAGGCCTTCATGGTCGAATTGCTGCAAAGAACACTACTAAAGGACACCAATAATAAGAAGAGACCTGCTTGGGCCAAGAAACACAAGCAATGGACATTAGACCGGTGGAAATCTATCCTTTGGTCTGATGAGTCCAAATGTGAGATTTTTGGGCCCAACCGCCGTGTCTTTGTGAGACGCAGAGTAGGTGAACAGATGATCTCCGCATGTGTGGTTCCCACCGTGAAGCATAGAGGACGTGGTGTAATGGTGTGGGGGTGCTTTGCCGGTGACACTGTGATTTATTTAGATTTCAAGGCACACAACCAGAATGGTTACCACAGCATTCTGCAGCGATATGCTATCCCATCTGATTTGCACTTAGTGGGACTATCATTTGTTATCAACAGGACAATGACCCAAAACACACCTCCAGGCTGTGTAAGGGCTATATGACCAAGAACGAGAATGCTGGTGCTGCGTCAGATGACCTGACCTCCACAATCACCTGACCTCAACCCAATTGAGATGGTTTGGGCTGAGTTGGACCGCAGAGTGAAGGAAAAGCAGCCAACAAGTGCTCAGCATATGTGGGAACTCCTTCAAGACTGTTGGAAAAGCATTCCTCATGAAGCTGGTTGAGAGAATGCCAAGAGTGTTTAAAGCTATCATCAAGGCAAAGGGTGGCTACTTTGAAGAATCTCAAATATAAAATATATTTGTTTTGTTTAACACTTTTTTGGTTACTAAATGATTCCATATGTGTTATTTCGTAGTTTTGATGTCTTCACTATTATTCTACAATGTAGAAAAAAGTAAAAATAAAGAAAAACCCTTGAATGAGTAGGTGTGTCCAAACTTTTGACTGATACTGTATGCATTGTAGAAATGCTACTAGAATGTCTTAAAAGCATCCTACAACATTTTTCAAGAACAGTCATCTAGCCTAATCTAAAAATAGGATAGTAATTACACTAACAAATACATTTTTAGGAATGCAGTGTAACATTGCAATTTTTAAACATGCAACCAAACAAGTTTTATTCACTGTAAATATTCAGTCTTTACTCGCAAAGCACTGTAGCTCAATTACTTTTTCCTGTGATGCTGAAGCAGAAAAGACAGGAGAATATTTAGGACACTCAACCAATTCCAACCAACTAACTAACCAACTAGCCGAGTACATCTGATGTACTGCCCCCTCAACCCAGTCACACATAAACACACAGTGTGCATGCGCACACACTAAGGATGGCCCACTCGCCTCAGAGCGCAATTAGCAATTGGATATGCTGCTCAGGGTAAACCATTATAAGCTGTGAAACCCAGGTGGAAGTAGGTCAGAGGCTGTCAAAGAGAGAGAGAAAGCAACACCTCTTACCCAGACCCTCAGTCAGAATCTCTGCTGAGTACTACCCTCAATGCAATGTAACAAGGGACAGAAGGGATTTAATAATATATTTTAATATATATATAGATTTAATATATATTTGGAGAAAATATATTTTCTCCAAATTATTTGAGGGAGTGCGCACATACGGCTATTCTGTTTGGAGCGGTTAACAAAGAAATAGGGGGATTCTCCTAAAGATCTTTGATAGATATGATTCAGACTACATACTGAACAGCCAAAGAGGAAGAGTCCCCATATCTAGACACAACATCATTATGCAATTGACTAGGATACAGCTCTATAACAAATATCATCCCTTAATATAAAGTATCTCATGATGATATCTTATCTATTTACAAAGCCCCTCTCACTAGTGTAATGAGAGGCATCTCATTACACTAGTTCTAGACGGTGTTGTCTGACTTTAAATTGTCCTTTGACAACCTGATCCCCAACCAGCCCAGAGAGGGTGGCAGGTGGCAGTGGTCTGGGAGCATGGGTAGCTACCCACACCGACCATGTCCACATACCACCACACACCAAAGACACAAACCAACACACACACGCACAAGGAAGGTGAACTCTTTGACCGATAGAGAGTGTGTCAAGTGAGCATCTAGGTCAGGGGTCGGCAACAGGCGGCCTGCGAGTGATTTTTGGAGGGGATTTTAGGTCAAAATAGACTAACATCACCAGGAATTCAGCAAAAAATGTGTGTAATTTAGCAAATTCTTCTGTGAATAAAAAAATAGACGTGATCGTGTCTCAATGTAATCAAGGTATACAATTATTGTTATTTTCAAACACAACCTCTTTTTGTGCTTAGTTGTGGTCAATTTTCAGTGTATAAATTATTATAATTATGTTCCGGCCCTCCAACCATCCACTGAATCTATTTGCATACCCCTCCTCTAGGCTATCTGTCAAAGGATTGAGGCCACTGCTGACATTGGGAGTTCTAGTATGGTCCAGTTACCCTCTGATACACATGATTTCCCAAACACACACTTCAATTGACCTTATTTAGGGCTGTGGCGGTCACAACATTTTGTCAGCCGGCGATTGTCAAGCAAATAACTGTTGGTCTCACGGTAATTGACCGTTAATTAACATAAACACATTTAGCATCTCCTGGCTTCCACACATAGCCTACAAGCCACTGATGCAGACCTTTGTAACATCTACATTTAAAAAAAAGTTGAATAAATCCATGTAATATAGCCTACAACTTCACAATAAATCCCAAATTTATTTTAGACAGGTCTAAAGAAACAGGATTATAAGAAAATGTAGTCTATTTCAGAAGAACAGAATAGCATACTCTGAGTTGTGCTTATGTTAGGTCCTGATCTGGCTATGGCATATGGCTGTGGGCTACACTAGTTCATTTAGCAGACAAGGTTTGGTTAGAATTACGTGGCATTATTTTATAGTTTGAAGAATACAATTCAACAAGGCTGAATAAAATAGAAAATATATTTTCTCCAAATTATTTGAGGGAGTGCGCACATACGGCTATTCTGTTTGGAGCGGTTAACAAAGAAATAGGTACTCCTATATTCTTAATTTAGAGTTATTAATGTAACTTTAGTTGTTCTACAAACGTTGGGCTATACGTTTTGATTTTTAATACATTATAAGGCTGCATGATGCGACTCTAATGATGATTTGAAAAAAGTAGCTTGAAAGGCATGAGCTCTGCTTTGTTTTTTGCGCAGGCTGAACACACTTCATCAGTCTCTCTTTCACAATTTGACAAGCAATTGATAATGCCTCAAATTTCCCGGCAGTATCCCCTTTGTGTGGCCGTAATGCACCCTAAAAAAATCCATGCCTTTTGCCGTTGTTCCCTTCTCCCTGAGTGCTGCCAGCTCCGGAGCACCTCTCACTCACTTGGCTCTCCATCACGTGATCGGGTCTTTCTCACAGGCTGCAAGTGAAGACAGACACTTCAGAAACGCAACTGCGCGCGTCCTTATCCAATTCCGAGGTGCATATTGAAGATATTGGAAGAACTATCCACATTTACTTTTCGTCAGCCAAAAAGATGAGTAGCCCTAACGAACAGCAAAAGCACTAGCCTATGTCAATCCACCCATAGTACAAAAGTTTACATATTCTGTGCCATAAATAAATATTCTAAACATAGTCTGGGACAGTTAAATACAACCACTAGCATCAAAAAAACGTTTTTACCCAATGAGGCTGACACAACAGATCAAAAGTTTTAGCTTAAAATGTGCTAAACTATTAGGCTATTTCTTCACATTATAAGCGCAGCAATGCGCATACGGCAGAAGGCTATAAGCGCAAATGTTCCATTAGCGGGAAAACACCATTATCAAAAGTGACCGCAAATGCAATTATGCATTCCAAGATGGCGTAGCAGTCGGACGTGTGTTTGTCTTGTCTTGTCTTGTCCCGCGTAAATAGTCCTCGTTTTTTTTCGTATGCATTTCGTATATATTTTAATTTCACTTTCCATTTAGGAACTGAATATACATTCCGCCTCACCCAATGTGGTACGGATCTGCTATTTCTTTTATAGTTTAGAACCGTAACCCCAATCAGAAGCTAGCCAGATAACTAGCTACTAGCTAGTAGTCAGTTAGCCACTGCTGCGGTCTTCACCCTTAACTCGGACACCAGCCAGCTTCAGCTCGGGCCAATACCTGCCAGTCTGCAAGCGCGATATCAACCCAGAGCATATAGGACTGCTTTTTCACTACCACATCACCGGATTTTTTTTCTACTTCATCACCGGATTTCAGCCGCAGGCTCTGGACATTTGCACCTTCATTTCGCAGCTAGCTAGCTGCAAACCGTGTGACTATTGGCTTACGTCGATCCCGGAGCAAACGTAATTTATTCCGGAGCCAGCCAGCTGAGGAGTTCCATCAGCCATTCCTGGGCTACAGTCACCTATCCGGACCCGGTTTTTTTGTTGTTGTTGTTGCTGCAGATACGGAGCCCCACCGGGCCTTCACGACTGACTGGCGGCGTTATCTGCCCGAGGGAGCTATCCAACTGGCACCCCCGTCCCGACGTTACCTGAACGCTCATCTGGGGCCCGCTAATCGTTAGCTGTCTTATCGGCTGCTATCTGAATAAGTATATCGGACAATTATTATTATTATTATTATTATTTATTTTTTTCTTGGGTCACTATATCTATTTTGCCAATTTGGATTGATCCCCTCTACCACACGGAACCCCACTAACCTACCGACGGAAACGCACGAGGTATCTACAATTAGACCTCCATCCTATGCTATCTTGCTACCGATAGCCATCTACCCGGCCTGCTGTCTGGATCGCCGTGACCCCAACCAACCTCTACTCACTGGACCCTTATTGATCACTCGATTAAGCATGCCTCTCCTTAATGTAAATATGCCTTGTCCATTGTTGTTCTGGTTAGTGTTTATTGGCTTATTTCACTGTAGAGCCTCTAGCCCTGCTCACTATACCATATCCAACCTCTCAGTTCCACCACCCACATATGCGATGACATCACCTGGTTTCAATGATGTTTCTAGAGACAATATCTCTCTCATCATCACTCAATACCTAGGTTTACCTCCACTGTATTCACATCCTACCATACCTTTGTCTGTACATTATTCCTTTAAGCTATTTTATCGCCCCCAGAAACTTCCTTTTACTCTCTGCTCTAGAAGTTCTAGACGACCAATTCTCATAGCTTTTAGCCGTACCCTTATCCTACTCCTCCTCTGTTCCTCTGGTGATGTAGAGGTGAATCCAGGCCCTGCAGTACCTAGCTCCACTCCTATTCCCCAGGCGCTCTCTTTTGATGACTTCTGTAACCGTAATAGCCTTGGCTTCATGCATGTTAACATTAGAAGCCTCCTCCCTAAGTTTGTTTTGTTCACTGCTTTAGCACACTCTGCCAACCCGGATGTTTTAGCCGTGTCTGAATCCTGGCTTAGAAAGACCACCAAAAATTCTGACATTTTCATCCCCAACTACAAGATTTTCAGACAAGATAGAACGGCCAAAGGGGGCGGTGTTGCAATCTACTGCAAAGATTGCCTGCAGAGTTCTGTTTTACTATCCAGGTCTGTTCCCAAACAATTTGAACTTCTACTTTTAAAAATCCACCTCTCTAAAAACAAGTCTCTCACCGTTGCCGCCTGCTATAGACCACCCTCTGCCCCCAGCTGTGCTCTGGACACTATATGTGAACTGATTGCCCCCCATCTATCTTCAGAGCTCGTGCTGCTAGGCGACCTAAATTTGAACATGCTCAACACCCCAGCCACCCTACAATCTAAGCTTGATGCCCTCAATCTCACACAAATTATCAATGAACCTACCAGGTACCACCCCAATTCCGTAAACACGGGTACCCTCATAGATATCATCCTAACAAACTTGCCCTCCAAATACACCTCTGCTGTTTTCAACCAAGATCTCAGCGATCACTGCCTCATTGCCTGCATCCGTAATGGGTCAGCGGTCAAACGACCTCCACTCATCACTGTCAAACGCTCCCTGAAACACTTCAGCGAGCAGGCCTTTCTAATCGACCTGGCCGAGGTATCCTGGAAGGATATTGATCTCATCCCGTCAGTAGAGGATGCCTGGTCATTTTTTTAAAATGCCTTCCTCACCATCTTGAATAAGCATGCCCCATTCAAGAAATTTAGAACCAGGAACAGATATAGCCCTTGGTTCTCTCCTGACCTGACTGCCCTTAACCAACAGAAAAACATCCTATGGCGTTCTGCATTAGCATCGAACAGCCCCCGTGATATGCAACTTTTCAGGGAAGCCAGAAACCAATATACACAGGCAGTTAGAAAAGCCAAGGCTAGCTTTTTCAAGCAGAAATTTGCTTCCTGCAACACAAATTCAAAAAAGTTCTGGGACACTGTAAAGTCCATGGAGAATAAGAACACCTCCTCCCAGCTTCCAACTGCTCTGAAGATAGGAAACACTGTCACCACCGACAAATCCACTATAATTGAGAATTTCAATAAGCATTTTTCTACGGCTGGCCATGCTTTCCACCTGGCTACCCCCACCCCGGACAACAGCACTGCCCTCCCCTCTGCTACTCGCCCAAGCCTTCCCCATTTCTCTTTCTCCCAAATACAGTCAGCTGATGTTCTAAAAGAGCTGCAAAATCTGGACCCTTACAAATCAGCCGGGCTAGATAATCTGGACCCTTTCTTTCTAAAACTATCTGCTGAAATTGTTGCCACCCCTATTACCAGCCTCTTCAACCTCTCTTTCGTGTCGTCTGAGATTCCCAAAGATTGGAAAGCAGCTGCGGTTATCCCCCTCTTCAAAGGGGGGGACACTCTTGACCCTAACAGCTACAGACCTATATCTATCCTACCCTGCCTTTCTAAGGTCTTCGAAAGCCAAGTCAACAAACAGATTACCGACCATTTCGAATCCCACCATACCTTCTCCGCTATGCAATCTGGTTTCAGAGCTGGTCATGGGTGCACCTCAGCCACGCTCAAGGTCATAAACGATATCTTAACCGCCATCGATAGGAAACAATACTGTGCAGCCGTATTCATTGACCTGGCCAAGGCTTTTGACTCTGTCAATCACCACATCCTCATCGGCAGACTCGACAGCCTTGGTTTCTCTAATGATTGCCTCGCCTGGTTCACCAACTACTTCTCTGATCGAGTTCAGTGTGTCAAATCGGAGGGTCTGTTGTCCGGGCCTCTGGCAGTCTCTATGGGGGTGCCACAGGGTTCAATTCTTGGACCGACTCTCTTCTCTGTATACATCAATGATGTCGCTCTTGCTGCTGGTGATTCTCTGATCCACCTCTACGCAGACGACACTATTCTGTATACTTCTGGCCCTTCTTTTGACACTGTGTTAACAACCCTCCAGGCGAGCTTCAATGCCATACAACTCTCCTTCCGTGGCCTCCAATTGCTCTTAAATACAAGTAAAACTAAATGCATGCTCTTCAACCGATCGCTGCCTGCACCTGCCCGCCTGTCCAACATCACTACTCTGGACGGCTCTGACTTAGAATATGTGGACAACTACAAATACCTAGGTGTCTGGTTAGACTGTAAACTCTCCTTCCAGACTCACATCAAACATCTCCAATCCAAAGTTAAATCTAGAATTGGCTTCCTATTCCGCAACAAAGCATCCTTTACTCATGCTGCCAAACATACCCTTGTAAAACTGACCATCCTACCAATCCTCGACTTCGGTGATGTCATTTACAAAATAGCCTCCAAAACCCTACTCAATAAATTGGATGCAGTCTATCACAGTGCCATCCGTTTTGTCACCAAAGCCCCATATACTACCCACCACTGCGACCTGTACACTCTCGTTGGCTGGCCCTCGCTCCATACTCGTCGCCAAACCCACTGGTTCCAGGTCATCTACAAGACCCTGCTAGGTAAAGTCCCCCCTTATCTCAGCTCGCTGGTCACCATAGCAGCACCTACCTGTAGCACGCGCTCCAGCAGGTATATCTCTCTAGTCACCCCCAAAACCAATTCTTCCTTTGGACGCCTCTCCTTCCAGTTCTCTGCTGCCAATGACTGGAACGAACTACAAAAATCTCTGAAACTGGAAACACTTATCTCCCTCACTAGCTTTAAGCACCAGCTGTCAGAGCAGCTCATAGATTACTGCACCTGTACATAGCCCATCTATAATTTAGCCCAAACAACTACCTCTTTACCTACTGTATTTATTTATTTATTTTGCTCCTTTGCACCCCATTATTTCTGTCTCTACTTTGCGCTTTCTTCCACTGCAAACCAACCATTCCAGTGTTTTTATTTTTTATTTTTATTTTATTTTACTTGCTGTGTTGTATTTACTTCGCCACCATGGCCTTTTTTATATTTTTATTTATTTATACATATATTTGTTTGCCTTCACCTCCCTTATCTCACCTCACTTGCTCACATTGTATATAGACTTATTTTTTTCACTGTATTATTGGCTATATGTTTGTTTTACTCCATGTGTAACTATGTGTTGTTGTATGTGTCGAACTGCTTTGCTTTATCTTGGCCAGGTCGCAATTGTAAATGAGAACGTGTTCTCAATTTGCCTACCTGGTTAAATAAAGGTTAAATAAAATAAATAAATAAATGTAATGCTTCTTTTATAAAGGAGCATTTTTATGGTGAAAATTATCTTCCCCAAACTTGAAACTCACGTGCTGCTTATGTATGCCAGTTAGGCTCTACACCCCGTGTTAAGCGGATGAATGTGCTTCATTATTTTAAATGTTTTATTCCGTGATATCCAATTGCGATCCAATTACGATCTTGTCTCATCGCTGCAACTCCCCCAACGGGCTCGGGAGAAGCGAAGGTTGAGTCATGTGTCCTGCCAAACCGCGCTCCTTAACACCCGCCCGCTTAACATGGAAGACAGCCGCACCAATGTGTCGGAGGAAACATTGTTTAACTTGTTTGGGATAGGGGGCAGCATTTTCACTTTTGGATGAATAGCGTGCCCAGAGTGAACTGCCTCCTACTCAGTCCCAGATGCTAATATATGCATATTATTATTAGTATTGGATAGAAAACACTCTGAAGTTTCTAAAACTGTTTGAATGATGTCTGTGAGTATAACAGAACTCATATGGCAGGCAAAAACCTGAGAAAAAATCATAACAGGTGTAACGGCTGTCTATCTCTTCCTCCTCATCTGACGAGGAGAGGCGAGAAGGATCGGAGGACCAATACGCAGAGTGGTAAGTGTCCATATTTTAATAATATAAACTGAACACTACACAAATAACAAAATAACAAATGTGAACGAACCGAAACAGTACCGTGTGGCGAAAAACACTGACACGGAAGACAAACACCCACAAACCAACAGTGAAAACAGGCAACCTAAATATGGCTCCCAATCAGAGACAATGCAAAACACCTGCCTCTGATTGAGAACCATATCAGGCTAAATGAACAAACCTAAACATAGAAACAAATAACATAGACTGCCCACCCCAACTCACGCCCTGACCATACTAAATAAAGACAAAACAAGGGAAAATAAAGGTCAGAACGTGACAACAGGAAGTGGGAAATCTGAGGTTTGTAGTTTTTGAACTCACCCCTATCGAATACACAGTGGGATATGGGTTAATTTTTGCTTCCACTAGATGTCAACCGTCTTTAGAACGTTGTTTCAGGCTGCTCGTGTGAAGGGGGGCCGGATGGGAGCTGTTTGACTAAGGGGTCTGCCTACAGCCTCGTTCTCAGTTACGCGCTTTCACTTGAGAGGTAGCTCTCGTTCCATTGCTTTTCTACAGACAATGGAATTCTCCGGTTGGAACATTATTGAACTTTTATGATAAAAACATCCTAAAGATTGATTCTATACTTAGTTTGACAAGTTTCTTCGACCTGTAATATAACTTTTTGAACGTTTCGTCCGAATGGACCAAAGATCGCGCTTTTGGATTTGTTTACCAAACGCCCTAACAAAAGAAGCTAATGGACATAAATGGACATAAATGATGGACATTATCGAACAAAACAATCATTTATTGTGGAACTGCGATTCCTGGGAGTGCATTCTGATGAAGATCATCAAAGGTAAGTGAATATTTTTTATGCTATTTATGAATAATGTTGACTACCTAACATGGTGGATATTTCTCTGGCTGGTTTGGGCTCTGAGCACCGTTCTCAGATTATGCTTTTTCCGTAAAGTTTTTTTGAAATCTGACAGCGGTTGCATTAAGGAGAAGTGTATCTAAAGTTCCATATATAATAGTTGTATTTTCATCAACATTTATTATGAGTATTTCTGTGAATTCATGTGGCTCTCTGCAATATCACTGCATGTTTTGGAACTACTGAACGTAACACGCCAATGTAAAATAAGATTCTTGGATATAAATATGAACTTTACCGAACAAAACATACATGTATTGTGTAACATGAAGTCCTATGAGTGTCATCTGATGAAGATCATCAAAGGTTAGTGATTCATTTTATCTCTATTTGTGCTTTTTGTGACTCCTCTCTTTGGCGGGAAAAATGGCTGGGTTTTTCTGCGACTTGGTGGTGACCTAACATAATCGTTTGTGGAGCTTTCGCTGTAAAGCATTTTTGAAATCAGACACTGTGGCTGGATTAACGAGAATTTTATCTTTAAAATGGTGCCTAATACTTGTATGTTTGAGAAATTTGATTCATGAGATTTCTGTTGATTTGTATTTGGTGCCCTGCAATTTTATTGGCTGTTGGCGAGGGGTTCCGCTAGCCAACAGCCACCACAAGGAGCCACCACAAGGAGTCGCTAGAGTGGGATGAGCCAAGTAAAGCCCCCCCGACCAAACCCTCCCCTAATCTGGACAACACTGGGCCAATTGTGCGGCGCCCTATGGGACTCCTGGTCACGGCCGGTTGTGATGCAGCCTGGAATCTAAACCAGGTCTGTAGTGTCGCCTCTAGCACTGAGATGCAGTGCATTAGACCGCTGCAGCCCTTGGGAGCCCATCACTAAGGAATTATTATGGTCCACACACCAACACAGTCGTGAAGAAGGCACAACAACGCCTCTTCCCCCTCAGAAGGCTAAAAATATTTGGCATGGGCCCTCAGCATCTCAAAATGTTCTACAGCTGCACCATTGAGACCATCTTGACTGGCAGCATCACCACTTGGTATGGTAACTGCTTGGCATCCGACTGCAAGGCGCTACAGAGGGTAGCGCATACGGCCCAGTACATTACTAGGGGACAAGCTCTCTGCCATCCAGGACCTCTATATAAGGTGGTGTCAGAGGAAGGCCCTAAAAATCCACCAAAGTTATAGACTGTTCTCTCCGCTACTGCTGTGTGCTTAAGGTTGTTGTCCTGTTGGAAGGTGAACCTTTGCCCCAGTCTGAGGTCCTGAGCGCTCTGGAGCAGGTTTTCATCAAAGGATCTCTCTGTACGATCTCTCAGTTCATCTATCCCTCGATCCTGACTAGTCTCACAGTCCCTGCCGCTAAAAAACCTCCCCAAAGCATGATGCTGCCACCACCATGCTTCACCGTAGGGATGGTGCCAGGTTTCCTTCAAACTTGACGCTTGGCATTCAGGCCAAAGAGTTCAATCTTGGTTTCATCAGACCAGATAATCATGTTTCTCATGGTCTGAGAGTACTTGAGGTGCTTTTTGGTAAACTCCAAGCTGGCTTCCGTCTGGCCACTCTATTGTAAAGGCCTGATTGGTGGAGTGCTGTAGTGGTGGTTGTCCTTCTGGAAGGTTCTCCCATCTCCACAGAGGAACTCTGGAGCTCTGTCCGAGTGACCATCGGGTTCCTGGGTACCTTCAGTGCTGCAGAAATGTTTAGGTACCCTTCCCCAGATCTGTGCCTCGTCACAATCCTATCTCTGAGCTCAACGGACAATTCCTTCGACCTCGTGGCTTGGTTTTGCTCTGACATACACTGTCAACTGTGGGACCTTATATAGACAGGTGTGTGCCTTTCCAAATCATGTTCAATCAATTGCATTTCATAGCAAAGTTTTTGAATAATTATGTAAATAAGGTATTTCTGGGGGTTTTTTGCAAAAAAATCTAAAAACCTGTTTTCGCTTTGTCATTATGGGGTATTGTGTGTAGATTGATGAGGAAAATGTTTTATTTGATCCATTTTAGAACAAGGTTGTAACGTAACAAAATGTGGAAAAAGTCAAGGGGTCTGAATACTTTCCGAATGCACTGTAGGTGCACAGGTAGAGAGAAAAACTTGAGTAATCAAGGTGACAGACAGTGACACATTCAATACCGCCTTGCACACTCTTGCCTGCATCTAGCTGATCTAGGGTGTAATCATTAGTCCAAACAGTTGCAAATGAAAGTGTCTATTGGACAAATTCAGCTATGTTTATCCCCGTTTTTGTTCCGTTTGCTTCAGTTTAAGAAAAGTTTTTCAATAGAATTGGCTGAATGATCAGGGGTGAAGAGAAGACGATCAAACTTGACTATCTAGAGGAAGTAAAAGTCGTAACAAACACAGTTCCTTTCATAGCAGCCACATACAAACAGCATGATCACTTTGCTCGTTGTATAATTCCTTCTCGCATCTACGCGCTATTCTCCTCTCACCATTTCCCTTTGCTTGTGGACTTCAGTGCACAACACAACAGCTGTGACCAGGCAAAAAAAACTTTCCAAGCCAAACCTTCATACCATAACCGCTAACCGCAACACACAACCTACATCATTGTCACCATGTTAGCTAACATAGCTACTAGATTCTAACGCATTAGTAAACCCGCTACAATCATGCAGTACAGTGTACAGCAAGCAGTTTAGCAGTTACACTGGCAGGCCCCAGTTGCAACAAATTAATAAGACCAAAAGCTTACCTTGACTTGGAAGAGTTCCAGTGTTGGATATCCAGACCTAGCTAGCTAACATAGCATCCCTCTCTGTTCGAGCCGGGTGTCTGAGTAGGCTAAACTAGCTAGCTGCATCCACAAGCTAAGTAACGTTACATAAAAGTGAAAACATTTAACAAAATCTCTCTCTGTCTCTCATTTTTCAGTAAATTAATTTGTTAAAAACTGTTAAACTATTGTGAGAATGGCTTGCAAAGAAAATTTTCCAAAAGGACTAATTCGAGGTAAAAAGGAGTTGGAGCACTCAACAAAAAAAGGTAAAGATTGATTTCTTTATGCTCACTGTAATCCATTGTACAGGATGCGAACAGGTGACTGACATTTCAACATCAAGCTGACGTCTTCCTCAGAGAAGACGTCAGCTCTCTCTTTGAGTCAACTGTTCACCACATTTTATGCACTGCAGTGCTAGCTAGCTGTAGCCTATGCTTTCAGTACTAGATTCATTCTCTCATACTTTGATTGGTTGGATAACATGTAAATTCATGCTGCAAGAGCTCTGATAGGTTGGAGGACGTCCTCCAGAAGTTGTCATGCTACTCCAGAGAGTGCTGTTGAGGCTACTGTAGACCTTCATTGCAAAACATTGTGTTTTAATCAATTATTTGGTGATGTGAATATATTTAGTATAGTTTTATCTACAGTAAAAATTATAACTTTTTTAATGTTTCACTAATTAGATTTTTATGTACAGTACCTCAATTACCTAGTACCCCTGCATATAGCCAAGTTATCGTTACTCATTGTGTATTTATTCCTCGTGTTATTATTTTTCTATTATTTCTGGTTTTCTCTCTCTGCATTGTTGGGAATGGCCCGTAAGTGAGCATTTCACTGTTATTCTACACCTGTAGTTACGAAGCATGTGACAAATACATTTGATTTGATTTAAGGAATATATCAAATATCCTTGATGACTGGGAATAAACAAAATATATGAATAGTACTTTTCAAAACAGAACTGTGAGACTAACATGATTTCAGTAAATACTTTCAGACATTGGCACAAGTTACATTGTGAATGGATACAACCATCAGTGAACCTTCGCTGGTGTAGTACATTGAATTGTACATACCGGTTGTCTAAATAAAGCTTTCTTTGGTTTACAACAGGAATAATAGAGCCTTACAAGGAGCTATGTGAAGAGTAAAGCTTCCATCAGATCGTATCATTATAAGACCTCAGTGAGAGGGCACTGAACCGTGGTACTCCTCTGTATCCATTCACAATGTATGTCAAAAAGAGAGTTGGAGTGAGAGAGAGAGAGAGAGAGTGGGTGGGTGAGTGAGTGAGAGAGCGAGACAGAGGGATTGAGAGAGAAAGCTGAGAGAGGGGAGTTAGAGAGAGAGAGAGAGCGAGAGGGGGAGTGAGAGAGAGAGAGAAACTGAAAGACTACCTCAGTTTCTCTCTCATACATGCACAAACACACAGCAGGGTCTCGCTCTCTTTTCTACTAGCTCTTACGCCGCTCTCACACACATGCACAAAATCGCTCATAGCTAATATTAACCTAGCATGCAGAGCCATGGGGAAAGAAATAAAAAATATAGTCAATGAACCTTTCTCACTGCATCCAAAATACTTCGCACCCGCATCCAAGTCTCCAAAATAGATGTTTCCACTTGCTAAGGGGCAAGGCCTCTTCAGTTCGGTGAGGAAACCTTACGTTGAAACAGATGGCTGTATTATGTATATTTTTCTTAAAGTAATTAGTAATTTCCCACTTTTCTACACTTTCCAATAGTGAGGCAGAGACAATTTTTATTAATGTAGGAGGAAAGAAGTAGGTGCTCAACCAACGTGAGTAGAGGTGCAACTTACAAATGTGTAGACATCTTTGGACAGGAAAAGGCGCAACGCTCGCTCACCCATTAAAAATTCATACTTTTATTAGACAAAAGAATCTGAAGAAGGTCATTGAAAGAATCTGAAGAAGGTCAAGGCCGAAACGTCCTGATGAGCCAGCGTTACGCCTTTTGCTGTCCAATTAATGTAGGAGTGGAATTCTGAAACTACAGTCTGCTACAGATGCGAATAGGTCCATTATCTTTCTCACTGGATGTATTGAGAAAGGTTAATTTACTATATATTTTCTTTCTTTCTCCATGGCTCTGCATGTGTCCTTCTCCACCTGTAAGTGTGAACACGTTTTCAGCTGCTTGTCATCTCTCCTGTGTGGCGAAGAGGTCTTTTGAAGAGAACAGGGTTAACTAGGACAAATGTCAAATGAATGTGTTGCGGCAGAAGCATGTTTCACTAAAACTGAAGCCATTGATAACGGTAATCCGGTAAAGACATCATATTTCAATGTATCTAATCCAAAGAGGAACAGTATAATTAAGATTGACTATAAGAAAGGCCTCCCGGGTGGCGCAATTCTTAGACCACTAAGGCACTGCATCGCAGTGCTAGCTGTGCCACCAGAGACTCTGGGTTCGAGCCCAGGCTCTGTCGTGACCGGGAGGTCCAAGCGTCATCCGGATTAGGGAGAGTTTGGCCGGTAGGCATATCCTTGTCTCATCGCGCACTAGTGACTCCTGTGGTAGGCTGGGCGCAGTGCATGCTGACCAGGTCGCTAGGTGTTTCCTCCCGACACATTGGTGCGGCTGGCTTCCGGGTTGGATGCGCGCTGTGTTAAGAAGCAGTGCTGCTTGGTTGGGTTGTGTTTCAGAGGACGCATGGTTCGCATGGTTCTTGACCTTCGTCTCTCCCGAGCCTGTAGCGATGAGACAAGACAGTAACTACTAATAATTGGATACCATGAAAAGGGGGTAGGGTAAAAAAAAAATATATATATATATATTGACTATAAGCAGTTCCTTCCCACTGAGCACACCATGTCATTTCAACATGGAAGTTTGGGTAATATTTTCTTGACATGTTGACGTTAATGAGATTTCAACCTTTATTCACCAACTGAAAAAGAAGAAGTTTGTTGAATTCACAATGTGTTATCACTATGCTAACCACTATCACTAACCATCTAAGCACAACCAAATTCCAATGGAAAAACAACATATGATTTTTCCATTTAGTTGTCATCTAAATCTGCACTTTCAATTATATAAAAAAAAAGGTTAAACGGGATTACAATGTCAGATATTTAGTATTTATACAACAGCTTAATGTGTTATCACTGTGCTTCATCAAATAGCAGAGCCAAATGACCTGGATTGTAGTTGAGATTACATTAAAGTATAAGTGATAAATGCAGTTAAAGATTCTGCACAGATTATTATAGCAATTGTGAAGATCTCCACAGACCTGCAACCCTTGCATGCTGTCTTGAACTTCCACGCTTTCTATGATTACATAAGAAGACATGTATAGTTACAGGAGGCTAACCTCAAAATGTGGCCATGGATGTGTTACTAATTTTAAGGTTGAATAAATACTGTTGCATTAGTTTGTAAGATAGCCTTATCTTTAGGCTATTTCCTGTATTACAAAAAGATGATTGAAATATGTTTGGTTGACAACGCAGAATAATTTCATCTGAGCCACTGGATTAATTAGCGGTTAAGAGCGTTGGGCCAGAACAGAAAAGCCACTGGTTTTAATCCCCGAGCCGACAAGGTGAAAAATCTGCCGATGTGCCCTTGAGCAAAGCACTTAACCCTAATTGCTCCTGTAAGTCACTCTGAGCCACTGGATTTAATTAGCTGGATAAGAGCGTCTGATAAATTACTAAAATGTAAATGTTAATCCTTTAATTTAACTTTTATTTTTGGTTTAGTTGGAGACATGAATCAAACATATAATTTGTTAACTTGTCGACAAGTCAAAGTTAAAGAATAGGACTACATCTAATCTAATCAAACTTTAAATGCACTTTAGAAAGTTTGATTTGATTGAAGTCCTATGCTTTAACTTTCATTTTTGGTTGAGATGGAGACGTGAATGCAACGTATTAATGATTAACTTGAAGATTCCATTTGAAATCAACCATCCATTTGAAATCAACCAAAGCTTGAAACCCTAGGCTTATATGTATTGTCTATTTTTAGTTGAACCCTGGGTTGAATTGAAACAATATCTGTTGATGACTTTGCAAATGCTATATAGGCATAAATAGTATTATTGATGATATACACTACATTACCAAAAGTATGTGGACACCTGTTTGTCAACATCTCATTCCAAAATCATGGGCAATAATATGTAGTTTGTCTCCCCTTTGCTGCTATAACAGCCTCCACTCTTCTGGGAAGGCTTTCCACTAGATGTTGGAACATTGCTGCGGGGACTTGCTTCCATTCAGCCACAAGAGCATTAGTGAGGTCGGGCACGGATGTTGGGCGATTAGGCCTGGTTTGCAGTCGGCATTCCAATACATCCCAAAGGTGTTCGATGGGGTTGAGGTCAGAACTCTGTGCAGACCAGTCAAGTTCTTCCACACTGATCTCAACAACTCATTTCTGTATGGACCTCACTTTGTGCACGGGGGCATTGTCATGCTGAAACAGGAAAGGGCCTTCCCCAAACTGTTGCCACAAAGTTGAAAGCACAGAATCGTCTAGAATGCCATTATGTTAAGATTTCCCTTCACTGGAACTAAGGGGCCTAGCCGAAATATTAAAAACAGCCCCAGACCATTATCCCTCCTCCACCAAACTTTACAGCTGGCACTATGCATTCAGGCAGGTAGCGTTCTCCTGGCATTCGCCAAACCCAGATTCGTTCATCGGACTGTCAGATGGTAGAGCATGATTCATCACTCCAGAGGATACGTTTCCACTGTTCCAGAGTCCAATGGTGGCAAGCTTTACACCACTCCAGCCGACACTTGGCATTGCGCATGGTGATCTTAGCCTTGTGTCCAGATGCTCAGCCATGGAAACCCATTTCATAAAGCTCCCGACGAACAGTTCTTGTGCTGACCCTGAAGTTGCTTCCAGAGGCAGTTTGGAAATTTGACAAACTGACTTCTTGGAAAGTTTTTCAGAAAGGCCATTCTACTGCCAATGTTTGTCTATGGAGATCGCATGGCTGTGCGCTCAACTTTATACACCTGTCAGCAACTTTGTGGCTGAAATAGCCAAATCCTCTAATTTGAAGTGATTTCCACATACTTTTGTATATGTATTTGCGCTGTTAAACCTACCCCTTGGAATGACTTTGATAGTAACAGTGAATATATTTAGTTATTAAGAGGTATCTTAATAATCATTCTCACAATAGCATATTGGTAGTAGTCAGTGACAAATATAAAAGCTAAGCAGGGCTTGGTTAAAACCCTGGATGGGAGAACAAATTAATAGCTGTAGATCAACTCTCCATGAATCTTGTTCTGGAGGCAGCTCTGCAGATTGGTCACTAGCTGGCACAGTAATACAATCTGATTCTAACCTTAACCACAATGCTAACCCTAATGCTTAACCTTAAGTTTAAAGAAAATGTTTGCTTTCATGAATTTTGACAATATAGCCTTTGCAGCTGGCCTATCTAAGAATAAATCACTCTTATGATAATAAACGTCAACCTGCATCCCGTACAGTAGTGCAGCATGGTATGTGGATCTACTTACAGTTTTGGAACTGCAAAAAGTCAGGGCTCTATAGTGCAACTTTTTTTTGTATTTTACCCCCTTTTTCAATCTTGTCTCATCACTGCAACTCCCCAACGGGCTCGGGAGGCAAAGGTCGAGTCAAACGTCCTCTGAAACATGACCCGCCTAACCGTGCTTCTTAACACCCGCCCACTTAACCTGGAAGGCAGCCGCACCAATGTGTCGGAGGAAACACTGTTCAACTGATGACCGAGGTCAGCCTGCAGGCACCTGGCCTGCCACAAGGAATCAGTAGAGTGCGATCAGCCAAGTAAAGCTCACCCAGCCAAACCCTCCCCTAACCCAGACGATGCTAGGCCAGTTGTGTGCCGCCCTATGGGACTCCCGATCACAGCCGGTTTGATACAGATATAGTGACACTCCTAGCACTGTGATGCAGTGCCTTAGACCGCTGCGCCACTCAGGAGGCCCAAGTGTGACCATTTTACTCGTATATGTGCCTAAATATATATCTGTGAGATCCTGAAATTTTTATTTAGTAGCACCCGTGCTCCCAGAAAAATTAAGGATTCTAGCTTTATTACCTAAAATATTTGTGTGTGCCTACATTTTTCCCCTTAGGCGCACACGTGCTCCTTGTAAAAAAGGTCAGCGTAGAGTCCTGGTGTGTCAGGTGAGGGATTTCTAACACTTCCTGTGACCAATGTCAGAGCAAATCAACTGACACAATACAAATGTTTCCCTGAGTTTTTGGGGCCACAAAGCCAGACTGCTGATCAGACATCATAACATGCTTGGTGACAACATCCAAGGAACCAAAGCCTAACATCCACACGCACACACAGGAGTGGCCTCGGACACTGCACTAATAAAGTTATCAAAACAATCATAAAATTATATAATGTACACAACTGAAGTCCTCAAATGGAATCATAAATTATTATTTGTATTATTATTTATGTATATATATTTTTTACTCTGTATCGTTGGGAAAGGCTCTTAAGCAAGCATTTCACGGTATAGTCTACACCTGTTATATTCGGCGCATGTGACAAATACAATTTGATTTGATTTCACTTCTAGACCTCAGCTGATTCTAGTAATGTATGGTGTGGTGGCTGTTGAACAAGTTGAGGATAATAAATTACTTGGTGTTACCTTTATTGTAAACTGTCATGGTCAAAAATATATATATTCAATGGTTGTAAAGATGGGGAGAGGTCTGTCCATAATAAAGAGATTCTCAAATGAACAGCAAACCTGGTTTCAAAAGCAGATAAAGAAACACCTCACAGCACAACGCCTCTCCCCTATTTGACCTAGATAGTTTGTGTGTACGTATTGATATGTAGGCTACATGTGCCTTTTTATTTTATTTTATTTTATTGATGTAGTTCTGTCTTTGAGCTGTTCTTGTCTATTAATATTCTGTATTATGTCATGTTTCATGTTTTGTGTGGACACCAGGAAGAGTAGCTGAAGCTTTTGCAATACCAATTACCAAACTTCATAAAAAGATGATACAAATATATAAATGCTTCATAGTGTGCATTGAGGTAAGGTCAAAGTTCAGAAATGCTTGTTTACAGTTATTGCTAATAACAATGTTTTACATTCAGCTGAAAAGTGACAGCTGACAAGTGACAAGTACATGATGTAAGCAGAGAAATTATATGTTCTAAGAGGTGTGACACAGCTTGTAAAGATGTGTGACTGAATTATCCAGAACAATGAACAGAGAATGTGGCATGATTGTTCCATATATTACTGCATAAGTGCACATAACTGGCATGGCCATTTAGAAAGGAATGTTGTACATCCCGGGTACACTGTATGTTTACCTTGTGTAGACATTCTCAACATTTCACCACTTTTGTTGTTGCTTTACACTTTCATATTATTCCATCTCTCGAATTGCTCTCATATGGGCTCTTTCAGAGACGTCCAGGTGATACTATGCCGGGGACTGTACCTGTTCAGGTTAGATGGCGTCCATGCCTTTCTGGGTGTGTTGGTAGTAAGACTTCCTGTCTCTGACGTGGTGCTGTCTCCGTCAAACCTTCCCACACTGTTACTCTCCTTTGACCGAGAGGTGCTGGGAGGACCCCCCAGTCTCTCCTGCAGCCGGGACTATAATGACACATTACTCCCTGAAATGTCCTCTTACCGTACATGACACAGCACTATACGATGCTATCAAACATAATATTGGAGATGTTTGGTTTGTGACTTATATGGGGAATTTCCTACCAATACTTAACCCACACCAGTGTGTCATGTTAATGTCAGCATTATCAAGACGGTTGCTTTTTTTACCTGGGCAAGTCAGTTAAGAACAAATTTCTATTTTCAATGACAGCCTTGGAACAGTGTGTTAACTACCTCGTTCAGGGGTAGAACGACAGATTTCTACCTTGTCAGCTCAGGGATTTGATCTTGCAACCTTGCGGTTACTAGTCCAACACTCTAACCACTAGGCTACCTGCTGCCCCTTTGTGAGTTGCTTAGCCATTGTTATGTGAATGACAGCTGAAAAGTACCAGTGGCCTGGCCTTGGCCCTAAGTCAGAGCAGGTCCACTGAGGCCATGGCCCTGGGAGACACTGGAGCTGGGCCGTGCAGGTGGAAACACAAAAGGCTGAGCCTTTATGGTAAAACAATGGGGTAAGTTTCAGGTGGAAATATGCCATAATACTGTATGATATTATATATTGTTGCAAAGTAAACATAGTTCACTGGGGTGGGATGATGCATAATGAAACCCATCACCTGTCTTCACAGGGGTCAGGGGAAGCAGGATATCCTGTCATTTCTTAAAGATAACAGCATTTGAAGGGTTAAGGTCAGAGTCAGGGCTATTGTTAATTTAGTGAAAACATTATGAACCTCTGTAAACCTATCCTCAGACGCCAAGGAGAGATGTACAGTACAAATCACTGTGGAGAAAGGAATTCATTATCATGTCTCACCTTAAAATGGGACAGGGCTGCGAGGGGTGGGGGTGGTGATAGGGTATCCTGGCTAGGAGGGGGGTGTGGAAGGTCCGGGGGACATATAAAGACAACAGACTGATGTCTCAGGAGGTGGAGCAACAGGGCATTACACACACTCTGCTCTTCCAGCATCCTAGGCCCTGATGGAACACTGTACAGAGAGAGGGAGACCAAACGTCAATGAAAATGTGTTCAGTAAAATGCTGTGCTTATCAGAGGAAATGGAGACTCAGCGATTGTATGCCATTTACAACTATTTCATTCACACCATTACTGTAAAATGAGATTTGCTTCTCCATGCAATTCAATGTCAATACTAAAAACCAGAGCCGGCCATATTTGGTTGGGGGCCCCCCCACCTCACAGGCAAAACATTTGATTGGCCCCCCTCTTGACGGTGGAGATTTAAAAAAATATGTTTTAAAGTACATTTCTTGCAATTCTACACATTTTAACATGGGGAGTAGAGAAAATGTTGTAACTTTAAAGCAAACTTTCTGCAATTCTACACATTTTGACACGGTGCAGAGAGAAAAAAAAAAAATGACAGCCCATTTCATGCAATTATACCAATTTTGCAGTGTGGTGGAGGGAAATGTGTGCAGTTTTAAAGCTAATTCCCTGTAATTCTACACATTTGCCAAGATGTTAATGTTAATGATATATGAGTGAGAGTGACAAAAAAATCAATGGGGCCCCCTGCATGCCCGGTCGGTATTCTACCATGATTACTACACTGAACTAAAATATAAACGCAACATGTAAAGTGTTGGTCCCATGTTTCATGAGCTGAAAGATCCCAGAAATATTCCATATGCACAAAAACAGCATTTCTCTCAAATTTTGTGGCGTTGGGGTTACGGAATAGGCAGGCATAAGCTACGGACAACGAACACAACCTCATTTTATCGATGGCAATTTTAATGCAGAGATACCGTGATGAGATCCTGAGGCCCATTGTCGTGCCATTCATCCGCTGCTATCACCTCATGTTTCAGCATGATAATGCATGGCCCCATGTCGCAAGGATCTGTACACAATTCCTGGAAGCTGAAAATGTCCCAGTTCTTCCATGGCCTGCAAACTCACCAGACATGTCATCCATTGAGCTTGTTTGGGATGCTCTGCATCAATGTGTACGACAGCATGTTCCATTTCCCGCCAATATCAAGCAACTTTGTACAGCCATTGAAGAGAAGTGGGACAACATTCCACAGGCCACAATCAACAGCCTGATCAACTCTATGCGAAGGAGTTGTGTTGCGCTGCATGAGGCACCAGATACTAACTGGTTTCCTGACCTACTCCCCTACCTTTTTTTTTAAAGGTATCTGTGACCATGTCTAATTGAGTGACTGTCAGTGATTGACATAACAAGATAAAACTGCTGATGCGCAACAAATTTTCAAAATTGCACCTTGTGTATTCTACTATTCTAACTCTCACCAGTAAATGGGGGCCACTTATGTGGCTTATGCCTGGAGCCGGCCCTGCTGAAAACTTTAGAACTGGAAACAACACATAAGTAAGCGTCATGTGAATCTACTTCATGGTTCCCTCTAGTGAAATTCAACATGTAGTGCAGTTTGCCATGGAACGTAAAATAGTGTTGAGTACTTGTTGTGTCAAACTAAGTGGAAAATTAAAATCCACACAGTTCAGACTAAGAAATTCTAAAAGCAATGTGGATTATCTTGTAAAGCCAAATATCTTTTAACAAGGATTACTGAACACTTGACCTGGTTCCAAAGTTTTCACCGTGAGCTTTCAATTCCAAAAAACGAATCCTTTCAACAGCCTCCACTTGTCCTACATTTCAGAGATATGATTAGCTCATCCAACCTTTCCAGAATGAAGGAACTTGAATGCCGGGCAGGAACATTCCAGCAGCATACCACTCTGCATTCCACTGCTAGCTTGCCTCTGAAGCTAAGCAGGGTCAGTCCTGGTCAGTCCTTGGATGGGAGACCAGATGTTGCTGGAAGTGGTGTTAGAAGGCCAGTATGGAGCTCTCTTCCCTCTAGTCTTAAGATAAATGCCCAAGGGCAGTGATGGAGACATAATCTAATTCCTAACTCTCCAGCGGATGTGTGGTGAGTGTTCTAGTGCAAATTGGTTGCTATGCGTAACCCAAGTGGGTGCTACACGTTGTATGAGGTAAGCTTCCCCATACTATTAAAGTGCTTTGGGTGTCTAGAAAAGTGCTACAGTGCTTTCAGAAAATATTCATACCCCTTGATTTATTCCATGTTGTGTTACAACCTGAATTCAAAATGGATTAAATAAAAAAAATTCTACACAGAAAAACCCATAATGACAAAGTTTCTAGATTTTTTTTGCAAATTTATAGAAAATTAAATACAGAAATATCTCATTCTATAAGAATGCAATACCTTGTATTGAAGCACTTTTGGCATTGGTTACAGATGTGAGTCTTTCTGGGTAAGTCTCTAAGAGCTTTGCACACCTGGATTGTACAATATTTGTACATTCTTTTTTTAATTCATTATTTACATTTTTTTTTTTTTATTATTTTTTATGTTCAGGTCTTGCCATAGATTTTCAAGTAGATTTACGTCAAAACAGTAACTCGGCCACTCAGGAATATTCAGGGTCTTCTTGGTAAGCAACTCCAGTGTAGATTTGTCCTTGTGTTTTAGGTTATTGTCCTGCTGAAAGGTGAATTAATCTCCCAGTGTCTGGTGGCAAACAGACTGAACCAGGTTTTCCTCTAGGATTTTGCCATTCCGTTTATTTTCTATTCTGAAAAAATGGAGAGTGGTACTCAGTAATGTGTTGTAATGGATTTTCCCCCTAATGTAACACTCAGAACAAAAATGTAGTTGCTTTGCCACATTTTTTGCAGTATTACTTTAGGTGCATGTTTTAGAATATTTTTATTCTGTACAAGCTTCCTTCTTTTCACTCTGTCAATTAGGTTAGTATTGTGGAGTAACTACAATTATGTATATCCATCCTCAGTTTTCTCCTATGACAGCCATTAAACTCTGTAACTTTTTTAAAGTCACCAATGGCCTCATGGTGAAATCCTTAAGCAGTTTCCTTCCTCTCCAGCAACTGAGTTAGGAAGGACGCCTGTATCTTTGCAGTGACTGGGTGTATGGATACTCCATCCAAAGTGTAATTAATAACTTCACCTTGCTCAAAGGGACCTTAAATGTCTGCTTTTTTATTTTTTACCCATCTACCAATAGGTGTCCTTCTTCGTGAGGGATTGGAAAACCTCCCTGGTCTTTGTGGTTGAATCTGTGTTCGAAATTCACTGCTCGACTGAGGGACCTTACAGATAATTGTATGTGTGGGGTATAGAGATGAGGTAGTCATTCAAAAATCATGTTAAACACTTATTGTGTCCATGCAACTTATTATGTGACTTGTTAAGCAAATGTTTACTCCTGAACCTATTTAGGCTTGCCATAACAAAGGGGTTGAATATTTGTTGACTCAAGACATTTCAGTTTTTCCTTGTTCATTTGTAAAAATTTAGAAATTGTGTAGTGACAAAAAATCCCAATTTAATCTATTTTAAATTCAGGCTTTAACACAACAAAATGTGGAAAAAGTCAAGGGGGGTGAATAGTTTCTGAAGACACTGTATATAGAATAAGTCCAATCAATCAATTTACCTGGAAACATTCTCTTTTTACGTCTTTTTGTTTTTCTTAGAATGTTTTTGCTGTTACCATCTGTTTGTATCTTTTTTGGGGAGCTCAGGTCCAGGAGAACCGTAGGGGAGAGTAGATTATGTTGAGCCAAAGGGTTAGTTGAGCCACCCCGTTTCTAGGAAACCATCCACAAAATGAATCATGTGATCAAAGATTTAGGAAGAGCTCATCATTTCAGGGTGTCTGTGAAGGAAGAAACCACAAGGAAAAAGTGGTAAGCAAGGTAGGTCCAAAAAACTGATTTTCAAAGTCAAATTAATTTATTGTTATAGGTTTCATGATGCTTGTATCTAAACCAAAGTAAATAGTTTTAAGATTGTTTTATACATCAGTTGGGGTCTCTATAGGATACAATATGAGGTTCTAAACCTAGCATGAAAGTGAATCCTTGTAGCTGTGTGGGCTAATATAGTAAAAAAATATCTGCATTAGAGTAAGTTGAGCCTATACAAATGATCATGACATTTTGTCAGTTTTATGCCTAGTATTTTTGCAATGTGTCATGCATATGAACTCAAGATAGTGCATGATTATTGTTACAGAGCAGACATCATCATGCCCGTGTATACAAACGTAAAAGAAGCAGGGGCCTAGCCTTCCTTGATGTTCTTGAGAGAGCAGCCAAGGAAGTGAGAGAAGGGAAGAAGTCCATTGGACCAGCAGCAAGGATGAATAAATAGACTGAATGACACTGATATGTACATTGACAAAAAGAAAACCAACATGTACCTGTGTGAAAGAGAGGCTATGACAGAGTAGCAGAGGAACACAAGGTCTTATCTGAAGACATGGAGTCTGAGCTTGCTAAACATATAAACAATTTCAAGAACCAGTTTCATGGGCTTAGTAGCCTCAAATGCAGAGAACTTTCCGACAAATTGGCACATCAAAACAACATCCCTGTCCCTGACAACTGGTCAAGCAATGCCAGGGTAAGTGATATTGAACAGAGAGATCTATATCTGAATGTAGGCAAACATTTAAGAGATACAAGATACCACATATGCAAGATACCACATTCCATTAATTAAACATTAACCTACAAGCACCATCACCCACTGTCACAGGACACCATCACCCACTTACCCCAAAGCGGCTCAACTTATCCTGCCCCTATGCTCAACTTACCAAGAGACCACTTTTTTTGGACAAGATATGTTTTCTAAACTTTTATGTTTACATGAATTCTGATTATCTCAACATCTTGAAATATATCCAGATATCTTTGTTAGAAGAATACTATATTTCCCTTGACGTAGTGATGCTGAATGTAAAGAAATTGCTAAACTTACCCCACTCTCCCTACTGTATGGCACAACTTTAGAATAAACGGAGGGAAGAGAATGTGAAACATTGGGGTGTAAAGAGTTTGTTTGTGCGGAGCCGAAGCAGGTACAGGTCATGACTATAATGTCATGCCAGTTACATAACAGATGTATAAGCAACAAGAGACGCATGTTGTGTGAGCGCAAAGGGGGTGGTACCAGCCCTTTTGAAAGGACCAGATTACAGCGTGATAGTTAAAGAGGAGGTAAGCCAAGAACATGAGGTACAAGCACATGTGCCAAGTATGGGGGACAAGAAGGTTTTTAAACCCTGAGTGTGTGACTGGAAAATGTGAAAGTATGGGGGGGTGAAGCGGTGGGTCGCTAAATGGGAATACCCTTGTGACAGCTGCTGCTGCTTTTCTTTCTATCTTTCTCCTTCTCTCTTTTCTGCCTTTTCTTACCAGTCTTGCCCTGGTGGGCTGACAGCGCAGGACGTCCGGACCGGGACTTCCTACTCCTCCTATCCCCTCCCTACTTCAATCTGTTGTCATTTTCTCTTGCATCCCAAAATGTACAACAAACTCTGCCGGCCAGACACTTCACTCTTATTTCCAGTAATCAGACAAACGTATGAGAGGAGTGAGAGGAGAGAGGGGGGATATAGGGGTGCTGACTGCCATAACAGTTGCAGCCAAATACTGTATATTGGCACCATTGCACTTGTCCTAAACAATTCTTTGTTTCTTCTAAAATAATTGGAAATTGAACACGTTGTTATTGGATTGTCAACATTGCAGAACCTATTTTTTTTAAGTTTACAATGTTAATGAAGAAATTTCGAACAAATGGCAATGATAGAATTATTGCCACCCTGGAGCTAATACTTAGTTAAACAGCCTTTGGCAATGATAAAAAATAAATGTAAAAAAATGTGCTTGCTGCACGTTTCTACTGGCAGTTTGGCCAACTCTTCAGATGTAAACTGCTTAAATTCTTCAATGTTGTGTGGTGCCTTCCACCGACTACTGTTTCCAGATTTCGTCATAGGTTTTTGATGGGATCTGGACTCATCACTCTGTTATTGAATCTCTCCTATGTTTGATTGTAGGGAGGGTGTTATTTTGATTGAATGTTTAATTTGGTAATCTGTAAACATATCACTGATCTGTTCTTGGCTCTCTCTAATTCTCTCCTTCTCTCTTTCTTTCTCTCTCTCGGAGGACCTGAGCCCTAGGACCATACGTCAGGACTACCGGGCATGATGACTCCTTGCTGTCCCCAGTCCACCTGGCCTTGCTGCTATTCCAGTTTCAACTGTTCTGCCTGCGGTTATGGAACCGCCACCTGTCCCAGACCTGCTATTTTCAACTCTTAATGATCGGCTATGAAAAGCCAACTGAAAATTATTCATGATTATTATTTGACCATGCTTGTCACTTATGAACATTTTGAACATCTTGGCATAGTTCTGTTATAATCTCCACCCGGCACAGCCAGAAGAGGACTGGCCACCCCTCATAGCCTGGTTCCTCTCTAGGTTTCTTCCTAGGTTTTGGCCTTTCTAGGGAGTTTTTCCTAGCCACCGTGCTCCTACACCTGCATTGCTTGCTGTTTGGGGTTTTAGGCTGGGTTTCTGTACAGCACTTCGAGATATTAGCTGATGTACGAAGGGCTATATAAAATAAACTTGATTTGATTTGATTTGATCTGTACTGCCAAAAAGCACTAATTTTGTTTAATTGGTCCACAGAACATTTCCCCAGGATTTAATGCTTGTTTAGGTGGGTTTTTGCAAAGTTCAATAGGGCTTCTTGTGTCTCAGCAGTGGGGTCGTCCTATGTTTACCAATGACCAAATTAAGCATTCAAAGAAAATAACAATCAAACATGGGGGAGGCTAGATAATGCTGTGGGGTTGCTTTGCACTGGGGGCCTTGGGGCCTGGGGGCACTGGGGGCCTTGGCACTGGGGGCCTTGAACGTGCAAGACATCATGAAATTACGGTAGCAGGTGTTTTGGAGTGCAGTGTTCAACTGTGTCCAAAAACTGGGTCTCTGTTGAAGGTTGTTAGTCTTTCAGCAGGACAACAACCCAAACACACATAAAAAGTACCCAGGAATGGTACAAGAATAAACACTGGACTGTTCTGGAGTGGCCAGCGATGAGTCCAGACCTGAATACCATCACAAACCTATGGCAAGATCTGAAAACAGCAGTTGGTGGAAGGCACCACTCAAACATTGAAGAATTTGAGCAGTTTGCAGCTGAAGAGTGGGACAAATTGCCATTAGAAAGATGCAGCAAACGGATAGCTACAATAAACTTTTTTTTGCAGTTATCTTTGTTAAAAGAGTATTCGCTCAGGGACCAATATTTTTGTCCATGAGATTATTTACAGAGCTCTGTAAACTGGTGAACTACAGCTGTACAAGAACTTCTGTCGGCCACTGCTTGTCCTGCTCTATCGCCCCACTCCACACCCATTTCCTCAATTGTGTCAACTCCCCTCCACCCTTTCCAGCTCCTAATTGTGCAACTGTTCTGATATGTCTTAATTTCTTAGTATTTTTTTACTATTGGATTATGTGTGTATTGTAATTGTAGTGCTAGATATTGCTGCATTGTTGGCGCTAGAAACATAAGCATTTTGCTGCACCTGCAATAAACATTTGCAAAACTGTGTAAGCGACCAATAAACTTTGATTTAATCTGTGAGGATTGGAACTGCAAGTCATGTTTAATTGTTATAAACTAATGTTAACCTGAACTAGGACTACAGTTGTGTAGGTTACTAACCAATTGAATACAGTGGAATAATGTTTTTGTCTCTTTTATTAAGACAACTAGCTATTATGACTGATCATTTCCCCCTTGTAATGTTTGCCTAAATTCTATGCCCTGAAAATGTCTCTGGGGTGATCTATGATGTGATGAATAGGGTTGCTATTGGCAATGACTCACTGGAATATACAGGGTCCAAAGACTGTGGCCAGGTTCTCCACAGGCATGTGATTTGATTGGCTGTGAGAGGCCACCCTTGACAGGAAGTGGAGGAGGTAAGACAGGATGCTGTGGTTGTCGACAGGTAGGCTGCTGAGTTTCTCTTTCAGAGCCGCGTTCAACTCTGCCTCATTCTTACTTTCTAGAGAAAATAAAGAAAATCTTGACATGAACATTAGCAACACTTCATATCAAAATTCAATACCTTCTCATCGACAGGGCTGTAGTGGAGCAGATTGAGAGCTTCAAGTTCGTTGGCGTCCACATCAACAACAAACTAACATGGTCCAAGCACACCAAGACAGTTGTGAAGAGGGCATGACAAAACCTATTCCCCCTCAGGTGACTGAAAAGATTTGGCATGGGTCCTCAGATCCTCAAAAGATTTTACAGCTGCACCATCGAGAGCATCCTGACGGGTTGCATCACTGCCTGGTATGGCAACTGCTCGGCCTCCGACCGCAAGGCACTACAGAGGGTAGTGCGTACGGCCCAGTACATCACCGGGCCCAAGCTTCCTGCCATCCAGGACCTCTATACCAGGCGGTGTCAGAGGAAGGCCCTAAAAATAGTCAAAGACTCCAGCCACCCTAGTCATAGACTGTTCTCTCTGCTACCGCACGTAAAGCGGTACCAGAGCGCCAAGTCTAGGTCCAAGAGGCTTCTAAACAGCTTCTAGTTATTATCTATGCATAGCCACTTTAACAACCCTACCTGCATGTACACAATTATCTTTATTACCTCAACACCGGTGCCCCCGCACATTGACTCTGTACCAGTAGCCCCTGTATATAGCCCCGCTATTGTTATTCACTGCTGCTCTTAATTATTTGTTTTTCTTATCTTACTTTTTTCTTATTTTATTTTTTTTAGGTATTTTCTTAAAACTGCATCATTGGTTAAGGGCTTGTAAGTAAGCATTACACTGTAAGGTCTACACCTGTTCTATTCGGCGCATGTGACAAATACAATTTGATTTGATTTGATAGCATCAACATCAATAGCATCATTCTGTAGAAAATCTAGGCTTAATCTTTGGAAATACCAATTGCACACCATAAAAGTATTTATCATTACTTATTTTCAGAGTAGTGTTTGAACCGCACGTAAACAAGTGGTGCACATTGCTGAGATCTTTTACCCACATCATAAAGCAAAATTTGCAGAGAACAGTGGGGAAGCATGTTTGTGGGGACTAAAGGTCAGACTGTGATAGATTAACAATCTGCGATTTTCCCCAGGTGTGTCCTGGTCTCACTACTTATGTCAGCTATAGGTTAGCAGAAACACACATATCATATGGAAACTGTGACCTGGATTTAACATACAGTATATGGCATGAGATAACTCTGAGTGATAAAATCTGTGCATGATAAATATCACCTTGTCCAACATTTACACGATTATCAAAAGGTCACGCCAGGGTAAGCCTACACGAAACACAGCCCTTATTTTAAGTGTTTCTAAAATCCCCTATGGGAAAAATGAGTGGTCGAAAAACGATTGGAACCATTTCCCTGTTTGACCGCTAGGTTTTATGGGTATTATGACACCCCCACTCTGGGGCTCTATGGCTTCCATGCTTTTAAAAAGTGATCTTGTCCGAGATGTCGGACTTGAAAACAGTTACTATCCATAGAGGTGGGTTTTTTGGAGGGGTTTTGGATAAATGCAGAAAATAAGGTATGTGGTAAACATAGGTTTCGAAGATCTTATGAGATCTATTTCATCAGCTAACATCACTTTTTGGGAATTTTGAAGCATTTATGTAATCAAAACAAGCACATAGAGCACATAAAGGCTTCATAATTCATAAAGTTCGTGTTAACTGTCTGATCGTATCTCAGAGAACAAACGTATAAAAGGTTGTGTTAACCTTATTTTCATCATTTATCCCAAAAACCCATTCTTTGCCCATTCAATTCATCCATATGAATGGCTGAAAGAACCAGAAGTAGAAAATGCTAACACATTTCAATTTTTTAGTACTACAAGCTGGCGAGCTCTATTGGATCGCTGTGAGGGGTTGCCCCAAATTCTGGGGCAGGCCCTAGCGAAGGGTCAATCGCCATACCTGTGAGGCTGAGAACCAGATCCTTGCGCTGAGGCTCTGGTATGATGGGGCTGGGCAGCTCCCTGAAGAAGAGCTTGAGCAGGGAGGCCACAATTGAGACATCCTCCTCCACCTCAAGATCCATTCTCTCTCCCCTGTCCCACATCAGCCTCAGCTGCCTGGTCCTTAACACAGAGCCAGACAGACGGAACAGACCCCTCTGCTGCAGACCTGGAGTAAGGGCAGGGGATGGACTGTGAACAAAGTAATGTGTGTGTGTGTGTGTGTGTGTGTGTGTGTGTGTGTGTGTGTGTGTGTGTGTGTGTGTGTGTGTGTGTGTGTGTGTGTGTGTGCGTGCGTGCGTGCGTGCGTGCGTGCGTGCGTGCGTGCGTGGCAGTGTGATGCCTTACCATTTCTGTCCAGGAAATCCACCATGTGTCGCAGCATGCGGGGCACTCCACAAACAAGCTGTCCATCTTCCCTCAGCCTCTCAAGGGTTACCCCAAAGACAGGACTGGTGTCAGGGCCTGGAACAGTCGGCTCAGGGCTGATCTTCGCATTGTGCTTCCGAATTCTCACAGCAGATGAGTCGCTCTGCATAGAAAAGACACCAAAACTTTAAGCTGTAGGAATTTTTGTCGTCCTTATCATTATTTCCTGAGGCTTAGGATAAGAGGCAACTGGATAGAGTCGTCAACACAGTATAAGAGTCAGTTATCCCACAGGCCAATCCACAATTGTAACTCCTCATTTTTAATTTTGGGTAAATCCATTTGAATTCAATCACTTTTTGATATAAACCCTACCATACCATGAGACATCCATGTCTTCCTCACTGGAAAAGATAAACGGTTGAGATTTCTATAATTTAAAATCTTACAAACAGGGTTGTCAAACTATTTGTATAATTTCTTGAATTAAAAAAATGATATATCAAATTCAGATAAAAATGTTAACCTGAAATGTTAATTACTTGAAAACGCGTAAACTCAGATGTTTTTTTCATATTTACATATGTTGTAGCTTAGACTCTATTCTACATCATCTGATGTTTTTGTTTTGTGCACGCCAATCGTTGAGACACAACATGTTCTTGAATACAGGGTGGGTGTCAAGTTTTGGCTGATACATTTACTAAAATGGGAATAAAATAAAAATGTCTACTTTCAAATGGTACCACAAAGATGGTTGGAGATCCAATGGTGTACCCGTTAAATTGTATGGGTCTGAAGGGATAGGTCTATTCTATGAATTCTATTTTTATGTTTGAAATGACACCCACCCTTATTCAAGAGCATGTTGTGTCAACCAATGGCGGGCACAACACGAAAACCTCATATGATGTAAAGTAGGGTCTAAGTTACAACATATGCGAATATGAAAGTTAACCCGTTTTTAGATAATTGATGTTAAAGATGCACTATACAGAAATCGCTCCGCCATGTCCTGGTTGCAAACATATTAATAGTTTGCCTATTTCAGTTTATGTGACAAAACAAGCAAGTATAGTGTAGAGAATCATTGTACCATCTAAACCGCTGTGAAATATATTTTCAATTACCAAAAATATTGCATATTCAGCTGTTTGAAGTTGTTGTACAAAACCGAAAGTAGAAGATGCAAAAACAAAACGTAAGAACCGGAAGCATACAAACAGCGCACATAAAACAGATCTAACGCCTAATGACATATCTAGAACTGAAATGTCTATGTGAATTTGATCGGGTAGCCCCAAAAGTTACATATTGCAGCTTTATGGTTAAAAAAGTCATACTTTTTATTAAAAAAGTATAATAATTGAAGAAATTATTAAATAGTTTGACAACCTTGTTTGTAAACTTTAAATGATATCAAACTCCACTGTTTATATTTTCCAGCGAGGAAGACATGGATGTCTCATGGTATGTTTGTACGTAAAATGGTTCAACGTTGAGCACCTTTACCTCCTGAATGTTTGGCATTCAGGCCCAAAAATTCCCTTTCTGACCACTTTTTTCCGTAGGCAAACGTGTATGGAAAGTTGTATTTAAATCAAAGGGGATGCTGTCAAAAAGTGATCGAATTAAAATGGTTTTACCCTTTATTCAAGCCATTGAAAGCCATGCTAAAGTGTAATCTCTCTGGGTTACTGCTTAACTTGCACTTAATTAACATTAAGCCTACACAATTAGGACTTTTAGAGAGGATTTCCACAATTAAGTGACAAACTGAGGAACAAAGTGTCTGCTCAAATGGGAAAATTGTCTGAAGTTACGTAACGTTTACTGTATTTCCTGTAAAACAGATGGCATACATTAGCTGAGAATTCCTAATTTGGCTGATGCATTCACTGACAATTCAGTTTTCGCTTACCTGTCTTTTATTCACTAACAAGCTATATCCAATACTGAATTGCACTGTAGGACTTGTAAAATAAGAAATTACTCAAACTTACACAGAGAGATATCGAGGCACTTGCTCCCATCTCAAGTCGATTTTATTCATTGGAATGTTCTTCCTCCCGATATCTATCAAAAAGTTTGATATTTGAGGCAAATTTTTAAAAATCCATCGCCCACACACGTGTGTATATTTACAGATATGAAGAAATATACCTAGCTTTACAGACAGCAAAAGAAAAAAGAAATATTTTACTGTAGGCCTTGGCTAGTATTCTGTTTACATGTTTGTGTCATGTGACAAGTATTGTAACTATGGAGATTCCGCAGAGGGTGCATTCAATTTCCCGCCCCAGTCAGAATGCGGTTAATTTCCTCCTAACTGAAACATGGTAGTGGTATTATAGGCGGCCTGCATGTGCATACTACCTGTTTTTTTATTTTCTGCTACCATGTAGTCAAATATACAATGAACAAAAATATTAACGCAACATGTAAAGTGTTGGTCCCATGTTTCATGAGGTGAAATTAAAGATCCCAGAAAATGTCCATACACACAAAAAGCTTATTTCTCTTACATTTTGTGCATAAATTTGTTCACATCCCGATTAGTGAGCATTTTTCTTTTGTCAAGATAATCCACCTGACATGTGTGGCATATGAAGAAGCTGATTAAACAGCATGATCATTACACATGTTCACCTTGTGCTGGGGACACTAGGCCACTCTAAAATGTGCGGTTTTGTCACACAGCACAATGTCACAGATGTCTCAAGTTTTAAGGGAGGCCTGCATACTCACAGACATGTCACCCATTGAGCATGTTTGGGATGCTCTGGATCGAAGTGTACGACAGCATTCCAGTTCCTGCCAATATCCAGCAAATTCACACAGCCATTGAAGAGGAGTGGGACAACATTCCACAATCAACAGCCTGATCAACTCTATGCGAAGCATGAGGCAAATGGTGGTCACACCAGATACTGGCTGGTTTTCTGATCCACTCCCCTACCTTTTTTTTGTATGAATGTGACCAACAGATGCATATATGTATTCCCAGTCATGTAGATTAGGGCCTAATGAATGTATTTCAATTGACTGATTTCCTTATATGAACTGGAACTCAGTAAAATCTTTAAAATTGTTGCATTTATATATTTTTTCAGTTCCACTGAGATGATGCAAAGTTTTTTAGTGGGAGGATGGTGTACTGCCAAATGACTGAATTATGTCAAACTTTCCAAGTAGTGCTCCCTCACCAAAATGTTCACCACATGTGCTGAAGTCAAGAGAGGTCTTCAGTGAATCATATTTTATGTTAGTCAGACAGCATTTAAAACACATCCAGAATCACAATATTGAATTTAATTGTATTGGCACTTTTGTTGAAAATAACAAAATAGAAGAGAAATATTGCAAACATAAATCTGTAACACTTACATTAAAAAAATAAGAAGAAAGTGGTTCAACATCATATAAAAAGTGACAGCTCTACTGTTTCTAGCCTTTTTGGATCACATATATTTTATACCCTGTAAATACTTCTACAACGACACTTGACTGAGAATAAAACAATATTATTATATATTGTGGAACAGTTTACATACAAAAATCAGATGTTCAAGTGACTAACAAAGCGGGAATCACAATCATTAAATTCTTTAAAAATATAAAATCATAACTACAAAATATAGTGCTATTAAAAAACAAAAACCACAGACAGAAAAACAAGATTTTAACCAGCCTGCTGAACAAATGCAGGAAACCGGTCATGCCACACAGAACCAGCATGCATTAGAGGAACTGGGCTTTATTCCGGTACAGTCTCTGTTATTTGCACAGCATATTTTTCAGCAAGTTCTTAGTCAGGTCAAGACAAAATGAGGTGTTCAGTACCTCCCAAACTCAAACAAACACGTTTGGAGAGTACAAGTAAAATACAGCACAATGCCAATGAATTTAAAATCAAGATCTATCCATCCTTTAAAAGCAAGGCTTGTATTCATCAGGCATAACGTGTTGACAGGCATCCACCAACCTGGTGCTTTGGTAAGATAGAAACAAACAGTTTGTTCGGCTAGAATTAAAAAGAGTGCATTCCCTCGTTTTTTTTCTCCAATCCCTGTATTTTTCCCTTGAGGAAATACCTGGTAAATTCTCACAGGCAAAGTAGACAAGTATTTTCCATTTGAGCCCAGTAAAGATCCGGAAATGTAAAAAAACAGCTTAATTTGTTTAAAAAACATTTTGTTGAATAGGCCTCTTAAAATGAGACCGTAATTAAAATGTTCAACATAGGTATCTTTCAAAATTCTGTAGTATAATGTAAGAAGTCTTAAAAACACTAAAGATGTAAAGAAAAGGCCTACTCTACTTCAATACTCTTCTCAGGTATGTGAAATCTGGCACTAGGAATACTTCTCAACAACCTCTTGAAGGGTATAACATTTATCAGCAAAAATTCCTGGGAACACTGGAGAGCAAGGTTGATGTGAAAGTTGGTGTTCAGGCTACAGAGGCAACTTTGTCACAGTTGCTGGTGTACTGAATGTCGAACCTGTCGATATCAGCCTTCTTTTTGTCCCACCAGGGCAGAGCACAGAGAAAGAGCGTGACCCCACCCAGGAGCACAGAGCCTCCACTGAAGTAAAAGGCGAGGTCATAGGACTGGGTCCAGTCAAAAAAGCAACCTTGAACAGAAAAAAAAATGGAAAAAAAAGTGTGAATTAGAAACAATCTCTCGACAAAGCATGAGTCAGCTAAAGACTAGCTAAAGGCAAACATATTGAGTTCAACATTCTCACTCACACATTAAGATGACAATCTGTAAAATGTTTTGACATTTGGCAGAGTGAATCTCTGTAAAAGCATGAATATGAACCTGTACCATCTCTAAACTAAAAACAAAAATCAGGACCACACACACTCCGCAATGATGTTGACCAAAGGTGTCAGAAGTGGGATCTTTCTTACCAACAACAGGGGGCCCGAGCACGATCCCGAATCCACCGAAGAACATGAGGATCCCATGGGCTTGGGTCAGTTTGTCCAGCCCCACGATCTTGGTGGTGATGTATGATGTTAGGGACCAGTTCCCAGAGAAGAAGCCCACCACAGCTGAGAGGGTCTGCAGGCCTACATAACTCTTGGAGATTGGGATGAGCAGAAGGGCCGCCCCAGTCCCCAGCAGGGTGAAGGCGTACAGGAACAGACTGTTGATCCACCTCACGTCTGCTAGTATGCCCAGGGTCAGCTTGCCCATGCCGGCAGTGACTGCTACAATGGAGACCAGGGGGATGATGCTGACCTCATCGATGAGGCCCTCACTCTGGGCCACGTCCTCCATGAAGAGGACTGGAGGGAAGGCTCCCAGGCTGAACAGGAAGATGGCGATGCAAAGGGCCATGAAGTTTCTGTCGTGCAGGAAGTCAGCTGTGGAGTGCATGTACTTTGAGTAGGCCTGACGCTTCTCCTTGATAATTTTCACAATGGCTGAACCTGCCATGAAGCCCCCTTTTTTGTTAGTTGTGGTGATGGTGATGTCTTTGGCGTCAATGATGATCAGGAGATCCTTGACCGTCAAGGTTCTCTCGCCGATGCCTGGTGTAGTCTTGAGGTCGTCAGCAGGCGGGTTCTCAAAGAGCTGCTCCTCTGTGCGCTCCAGAGCAGCCTTTTGTTTGAGGTAGTAGGCAGGCATGTTCAGAGGCCTCATGAAGCCGGCACAGGCCATGAGGTTGAGGGCCAAGGCCCCGATGATCAGCAGGCAGCCGTCCAGGTCAAAGAGAAGAATCAGTTCATTCTGAGCTGTGGCATAGAGGAACCCTCCCACACTTGTGCCTAAATGAGAGAAAGGAATGATTTAGTGTTGGCATTCCAAGAATAATCCATTAGAAATACATTTATATTCATTCAATAAAAGCTTTGCTTAGTGGCACATCTTTGCCTAAAGCTACCCTCCCTGTTCTCCATTGATACTGCTGGATATTCTCTAAGGCAATTTCACTTCAGATTTGAATGTGTTTTCCTCAAAGGGACAAAAACAGAATGCCCCAGAACTGTGTTGTATTCCCAGTGTTCTCCTTGTCACCAGTCCACTTCCCTAACCACAAGGCTGCACTGTTTTTAGACTAGAATGTTTACCTTGGCATTCCAAGACTTCCATCTTCTGAAACAAGAAAGAACTGAGCATGGAGACTTGGTGTGAACCCAGTAAGCGCAGAGGGGGGCTGAGGTACCTGTGGTGACTATGCCGAGGGCGAGGCCACGTCTCTTGTCAAAGTACTGACAGGTGATGGTCAATGTGGCAGCATAGACAAGACCGCAGCCAAGACCTGCGGACAACAAAAACAGCAGAGGTAATTTTATTAGCACATTGTAGAGGAGCATTTAGCTACAGTACCTTAACCACGATGAAGAATATATTTAACGGTCTGAACAAAGCCTTGCACAGTAAACTGTGTACCTTAAAATGTAAAACTCTGACTAAGGCCATCTTGGTCATGTACTGTAATAAATTCACCATGTTGAAAATCTGTTGCTCTCTGTTGCTCTCGATAAAGTCGTTACATATTATTCACAACACAAATCATTTTTGTCTTGTGTAAAATCACCTCAAGAGACTCTGGTAATTTACATTTACATTACATTTTAGTCATTTAGCAGACGCTCTTATCCAGAGCGACTTACAGTAGAGTGCATACATTTTATTACATTTTTTTTTACATACTAAGACAAGGATATCCCTACCGGCCAAGAGCAGACGCTCTTATCCAGAGCGACTTACAGTAGAGTGCATACATTTTATTACATTTTTTACATACTGAGACAAGGATATCCCTACCGGCCAAACCCTCCCTACCGGCCAAACCCTCCCTAACCCGGACGACGCTATGCCAATTGTGCGTCGCCCCACGGATCTCCCGGTTGCGGCCGGCTGCGACAGAGCCTGGGCGCGAACCCAGAGACTCTGGTGGCGCAGCTAGCACTGCGACGCAGTGCCCTAGACCACTGCGCCACCCGGGAGATAATTTGATCCACAAAGGATGACGAGGGTGGGGGGTGGGTACTGAGCCTTACGGTCTGAAAATAGACGCCTTTCTTCAAATATGCATGGCCTCGCTCTCAGGTCAATGCCACAGGCAGTGTTGACAGTGGCAGTCTATTGGGCTCTATCCCATCAGCATTGAACAGTTGTCACTGGGTGTTAGATAAGGGGCTGTAATGGGGCCGTCAAACTATTTGGGGGGCACCAGAGGCATCTGGGAATCTGACTCTGCCTTGTTTTATATCTCTGAATACATCCTACATATACCCTCATTCAACACCAGAGGAGGCTGGTGGGAGGAACAATAGGAGGGCAGGCTCATTGTAATGGCTGGAATGGGATTAATGGAACAGTAGCAAACATATCAAACATATGGAAACCACTCAGTTCCATGTATGCCATTCCAGACAATACAATGAGCCCGTCCTCCCCCACCAGCCCCCTCTGTTCTACACATACCCTCAGTGCATGTGTGCTCGAGCATAGGCATGAACCTATTCACTTACAGCTCCAACTTAATTCTTTATGTGTTAATTCTTATCTCTGAGGAAGTTGTCTGATCTATCAGTGAAAGACTGGTTATTGTGTAATATTTATGGTGAGTTAAAAACAGTTCACTCCTATGGAACGCCGTTTGGGTCTTTTCGTGTCAAAAAAGATACGTCAAATAACACTATTTGACACGTCAAAATAACACTGTTCTACTGTAGAATGTTGTGCTGGATCGCAACTTCTGGGGTAGCTAGCTAGCTTTAGCTTGGTACCTAGCTAGCACCAACACAACCAGCCTGAAAATAATCAACAGTAGAAACTGCAGTCATTTGTCATTATTCTTAGCAATGATTTAGGAATCATTGTGAGTATTAGCTAGGTAGCCACTTGTTGTTCGCCTATTGAAAATGAACTTCAGTTCATGAAAAGAAATAGCTAGCCAGCTACTAAACCCTGTTGCCCAAAGCTAAAGTTATAAGCAGCCAGCTAGCTTCATGAGGCTCGACCGGACCAGGTTGTGAAGCTAGCCACAATAAGGATTAGGCACAATAGTGGAATTTCGGATTGCCTTCAAAATAAAAGACATATTTTAAAGTGATGCAGAAGGTTACAATTGGTGGAATCATGCCATATTTAGACTAGATAATGTTAAACAAGGTTGGAATATGAAGCAATGAAATGGGGTATCAGTCTACTCAGCGACACCCACAGAACACAACTGTTTAGAGTTTACGTAATTATTAGCATAGTAGCTCTTATCACGGGACTTTGAATGTGTGAAATCACCTCCCCAGTCAGCCTATTGTGTGTATTGACATTCATATTGCACTGTACAGCTTTACCTAAGGATTGGGGAACAATGAAATGGGGTATCAGTCTACTCAATACCCAAGATATTTTTTCACAACGTCCTCCTCAGAGTTATCAAACTCCAAAACATCCACGCAATATTGTTTTTCCTCTGGAATTGTGTTCAATACACATAGGTTGACAATAAATGTGGCTTAATTCACAGTTGTTTCAGTCCCACAATAAGAACTAAGACGCTAATGTTCTCTGGGTGTCACTGAGTAGACTGACACCCCATGTCATTGATCCACAATCCATAGGTAATGCTGTACAATTAAATAAGTATGCCCCCAATGCAATTCTAAAGTCTAGTACATCCATTGTGATATCAACAGATTTTTGTCAAATTAACAAATTATTGTCTTTTGTTGATTTTATATAACATTCCAACCTTGTTTAGCATGATCTATTCAATTATGGTATAATTCTTCTATATGTATTTGAGTCACTGTCGATGACATACTTTTATTTTGAAGGCAAAACGCAAAGTCCACTTGTGGCTAGCTTCACAACCTGGTCCGGTCGAGCCTCATGAATCTAGCTGGCTGCTTATAACTTTAGCTTTGGGCAACAGGGTCTAGTAGCTGGCTAGCTATTTCTTTTCATGAACTGAAGTTCAATTTTAATAGGTGAACAACAAATGGCTACCTAGCTAATACCTAGCGATATCTAATAGAGGGCCATACAAACCGCAGATCTGCTTTAGCAGTAAAAGATCACCATAAGGTTCTCACTTACCGACGACAATCCCGTAAGAGAAGATGAGGAACTGGACGTTAGGGGCGAAGGCACTGAGCATCAGGCCCCCTGCCACCATGACCCCACTGAAGATGGTCACAGGGCGCGCTCCAAAGTTATCCACACAGGCACTGCAGACCGGACCTGGGGAAGAACACAGGACAGAGAGGAAGTGTGAATTAATTGTGTGTGTGTGGAAGAGTTGAGTGTACGTTGCTGAATAAGCGCAGAGACTTAGGGAGTAGCAAAAATGTGATGACACAAACAAAGACATAAGATGGAATTAATATGGTGCTTTCAGGATCCATGTGGTGTAAGCAAGATGAATTTACTAAACAATAAAAAACTGACCAAAAGGAAAGTGATCCCAGTCAAAGTGTACTGTACATGTGGGGTTATTTAATGGCAGGGAAACATGATGTACTGTATCAACACTAACCTTGTGACATGGTCCCCTTTTCTGCCCTGATATTATTTTGACCTTATAATTGTCACTTTTTTCCCTATTTAGGACAGTGTGTTCATCTGTGCTCTTTAGCCTCTGCCATAGGCGTGTGGTTGGCTAGGTTTGTGACTCTACTTGTTCTCCTCACATTTCCCCTGAGGCCTAAATGCAGCACTAGCTAGTTATTAGACACCTGAGCAGAGGTTACGGGTCAGGGAAAAGGACAGCGTTTGATGCTCATTCATCATCCTCACAGCATAACAAATTTAAAAGCACACAGAGTTACAGAAATATATCTATTTATGGCAAATGGGACCACTTCTATCCTGATTGATGGACCTTTTAGGGGGGACAGTAAAAAGGTCTGGCTGTGTATTTCAAACAAGGGGAATATAGGTCTAGTTAGGACAACTTGGATCCTTCAGTGGACAGAAGCGAGGACTTGGGCCAAGCTTTGGAAGATGTTATCATCTGCTGCCAATTTATTAAAGACTGCTATGTTTCCTTAGCATCATGCCAAGTCAAATGCAGCCCAATCCGATTTGCTTCCAAAGCTATACACTGCACTGTTTGTATAGGTCCTTGTGTTTTATGCACAGTAAAATTGACAACTTGTTTCAGCAGTGTCAAACTATTTGTTGTGCAGAGACATATTGAATTCCTGGTCAGACCACTGAAAACCCGAGGGTGTCCTATTGAACCCTCTCTCACCCTCCTTTCCATTTCACCACCAATTAAAACAGCCCATGGTTTAAGGCTGCATAGCTCAGCTGCCAAGCCCCACACGTGTACTGGGAGCCATCAGTCTAGTCATGACTTTTACCTGACCTCTTTGAAAAAGTGACAACATGAAGGGAGGCTTAGCCTGGCGGTGAACCAAGACCATGATATACCATCTCTGATCCTGTTTTGCCAAAATAATTCAAACCAACTTTAAGACAGCCATGCAGTGAATCTCTCCCTCCCTCTCCCCTAAGTGCTCCTCCTGCAGGTATGACCGTGCTGACTTGTAGATGATGAAACCAATAAGCACAAGTTAGTGTTAAGAGCACCACAAAGTGCATCCATATTGCACAGTTCCCTTCATCTACTTAGGACAAGTCAGACAAAGTCAGCACTGCACTTTCACATCTGTTGATATGTCCCAGGCAAAATACGTATTTTCCCATCTCTGCCCTCCAAACAAGATTACTTGGCAAGATAACTGGTCTGTGACTTTACCTATAATGCTACCATCGTTGTGTGTTTATAGTCCGTTTTCTACCAGAAAAGTTGTTTATTGCCTTCAGTTGCGTTTTAATTATACAACAGATGTCAGACATGCATACCAGGTGAGACTAATTTCAAGACAATGTAGCTGCAACTGTAAAGTGCATTGATAAGTCAATTCAGGTCTAACTACTGACATGATGTTTAGCATATCAATTCAAAGCCATGCCAAGCAAATCAACATGGAAAGCTTGAAGAGATGTATTCAACTCCGCATCAGAATTGTTATTTATTTAAATTAAATAAAAATCAACTAACTAAAATACCATATCTATAAACACATACAACGATGGTGGCATTATGGGTAAAGTCACAGAACAGTGAGCTCTGAAGGTATTCCCTGTCTTTGGATGAGAGCATTAGCCTATACCCATACAGTATCTAAATAAATAAACAAAGGTGTTTGAAGAATACTTACTGGCTATGAGTCCCACTCCAGAGACCAGGGAGCCAACCCAGGCTGTCATGCCTTTCCCCTCCTGGAAGGCGTGGAGCCACTGCGGGTACAGGACGCCCACGGACTGGGGGGAGCCGTAGGCCAGGAACTGGGCCATGAAGCAGGCCACAACAATGACCCATCCCCAACCTCCATCCAGCACATTCTTTGAGCTCTGAAGATTCATGCTGTCAACAGGGAGGGTTCCTGGGGAAAACAGGAAAGAAAAAGCAAAAAGTGTTAAAAGCACAGGTGGAATGGAAAAGCAATGAAACATTGCAATTTACCAAATGCATGAAACTACAGACAAAATAAATCACAAGCAAGTTTGGAGACAAATTATAAATGTCCTAAGCTACTTTCTAAAGTCGTAGATAAATGCCAAATAAACACTCACGTCTTGATGTTGATGCTGCTCTTGTTTGGTCTACCAGGCAGGTCATCTGTTTAAAACAGAGTGTAACCTTCTCATCCTGCGCTGACCATGTTGTGCCATCACAAAGACCACACCTTGGAGGGGAGTTTGGCATCTGGACTGCCTACCTTCTACTTTAACCTGCCTTTTGCCTATCTCCCCTCAGTTCTGGCACGAAACACTGAACTTTTAGAGGCCCACGCTTTCCAGTGCTAACAAGAATAAGAAATAAAGATCACCATTCATATGAGCACTACTGCAGCATCCTCTCTTCTACCTATGAGTTTTTAAAAGCAAAAGTTGTGCATCTATCAATTTGCAGGTAGGCTAAACACCATTATATGGAGGAACACCGTGCCATCTACACATAACCTATATACACAAAAGTATGTGGACACCCCTTCAAATTAGTTGATTTGGCTATTTCAGCCACGCCTGTTGCTTACAGGTGTATAAAATCAAGTACACAGCCATGCAATCACCAAACATTGGAAGTAGAATGGCCTTACTGAAGAGCTCAGTGACTTTCAACGTGGCACCGTCATAGGATGCCACCTTTCCAACAAGTCAGTTCCTCAAATTTCTATCCTGCTCGAGCTGCCCCGGTCAACTGTAAGTGCTGTTATGGTGAAGTGGAAACGTCTAGAAGTAACAACGACTCAGTCGCGAAGTGGTAGGCCACACAAGCTCACAGAACGGGATAGCCGAGTGCTGAAGTGAATAGCACGTAAAAATGGTCTGTCCTTGGTTGCAACACTCACTACCAAGTTCCAAACTGCCTCTGGATGCAACGTCAGCACGAGAACTGTTCGGGAGCTTCTTGAAATGGGATTCCTTGGCCAAGCAGCCGCACACAAGCCTAAGATCACCATGTGCAATGCCAAGTGTCGGCTGGAGTGGTGTAAAGCTCACCGACATTGGACTCTGGAGTAGTGGAAACTCATTCTCTGGAGTGATAACTCACGCTTCACTATCTGGCAGTCCGACGGACGAATCTGGCTTTGGCGGATGCCAGGAGAACACCACATGCCCCAATGCAGTGCCAACTGTAAAGTTTGGTGGAGGAGGAAAAATGGTCTGGGGCTATATTTCATGGTTTGGGCTAGGCCCCTTAGTTCCAGTGAAGGGAAATCTTAACGCTACAGCATACAATGACATGCTAGACGATTCTGTGCCTCCAACTTTGTGGCAAAGTTTGGGGAAGGCCCTTTTCTGTTTCAGCATGACAATGCCTGCGTGCACAATGAGGTGCACACATAATACATACAGAAATGGTTTATTGAGATCAGTGTGGAAGAACTTGACTGCACAGAGCCCTGACCAACTCCATGAACACCTTTGGGATGAATTGGAATGCCGACTGCGAGCCAGGCATAATCGCCCAACATCAGTGCCCGACCTCTAATGCTCTTGTGGCTGAATGGAAGCAAGTCCTCACAGCAATCTTCCAACATTTAGTGGAAAGCCTTCCCATAAGAGTGGAGGCTGTTATAGCAGCAAAGCGGGGACAAACTCCATTTTAATGCCCATGATTTTGGAATGAGACGTTCGATGATCAAGTGTCCATATACACATGTAGTGTAGCTACCTATTTTCTTCATGAAACAATATGGGTTTTATCTGCAACAAAGGAACTACACTGATATTCGTCACCCATTACACATAGCCAAAAATATATATAATGCTGTATCTAGCCATAGGCCTGCTATGCTATAATGTTGTGATATAGTAGCCTACTGTTATTTTATTAACAAGAGGAAATACATGCGACTTACCTCAACATCAACAACAGCCACATGCACAACTGCAGGATAAGGGTGGGTTCGCCTACAGGGAGTTGCCATGAAGGATGGTCTCCCTATAATAACTATTTGTATAGAATCTAAATATATATATTTTTTAATTAACAGACATCACATGCAGATGCCGAGCTTCCGCAAGGCTATATCTGAGATGTGAGCAGACCCGGGTGCCAGAAGCTCTACGCGTACAGTATCCGTTTTATACGGTTTATTTGCCGGAGAACAAACCGGTTTAAAGCTGTTTTTGCTGGTCGGGCTTTATACGCCCGCTACCTACGTTGAGGAAACTCTGCTGCCTCTTCATCATGCGCGACTGTGTGAAGCTATAGAAAACAAGCGCACTGCTCCCCATTGCCACAGAGTACACACAACTGAGAAGCCCTATCAATTCATGATAATACTGGTCATAGGTGGGGTGGGAACCATGTAAACGTTTCTTCGACTGCATACAAAGACTCGACTTGCCAATCAATTCCAAAATGTAGAATTTGTAATTGGCCTACCTGATGATCAGATAGCACTTCAAAGTATTTCAAGTCAAATCAGATTGAATGTGCGTCTCAAATAGTCTACTGTAAAATCACCGTCTTTGAATTTGTAATAACTAAATGTAGTAATTATTTGTTATCCTAATGAAAATAGCTGTTTCTTTTCTCTTTACATGTAATTCACATTAAGACCACACGATTTACCAAATTATTTTCCAAACACTTTCCCTGGCTGCCACTTCTCTTGCTATCCATTTTTTGGGGGGGGAAAGTTTAACATATTTTCCAATGAATTTAGATCTATAATTGATTTTTAAATATACAAGTAGGAAAGCCTAAAGATAAATAATGCACTTGATTAGAGAGACATTTTTATATTTTTTGAGAAAAGTAGTAATATGTTGGATGAGTGTGTTGGGGGCAATTCACCCCCACCCACCTAGGGGGTAACTGGCCCCTGGGGCTAGTTACCCCTTTATGGTTATGAATGTGTTTCTACCTGTCATTTAAACAATGACTAGTCCAGTTAGCGCTAGTTTATGCTAACTTGCTAGCTAGCAAATTCACCTGCAGTAAATTCTAGCCAGCTAGCTATCAACCTTACTACCAGATCATCTGAGGTAAAATACATTAAAAAGATAACGTAACTTAATTGCAGTTGTAAATGTTACCACTAGTGACTGATTTACAGTTAATTTTACTTTATAGCCTTTTAGCTATTTCACACAGCATTTTATGTAATATAGCTAGATAGATAGCTACATTTTAAGTCAGCTTTTCAATTGGCATCCCCTGTTTTCAGTCACAGATGGGTGGGCTCATGAGTTGTGCTCCAATTTTGCTGGGGATAGCTTTATTTGTGACCTATATACAAATTAGAATTGTGCAATAGCAGAGCATAAGATGTCACATCAATGTTACACTGAATTAATCAGGTCAGTTATTATTAAATGTTATATTCCAATATTATTTCATACAATCCAATATGTTATATTCCGTTATATTCCATTTCAATATTATATTCAATTTTTTAAATTAATTAAAAACAACTATTGAAAACCTTTTTCTCCTGAATGTCATTTTAAAGACTGCTGGGATTTAAAATCTTGCATTATTCAAATAATATTTAGCGCAATTGTACATAATGGATTGTATAAAAAAGGAACAATGAAGAAAGAACAAAGAAAATGAATGTGCAGATCGCAGTTGTAAATGAGAACTTGTTCTCAACTGGCCTACCTGGTTAAATAAAGGTGAAATAAATAAATAAAAAGAGAGACTTTACATCAATCTCATCACAGTGCAGATATTAATTGTGACATGTGCAACACCATTTCTGTCACGTTCCTGACCGGTTTTCTGTTATTTTGTATGTGTTTGACGGTCAGGGCGTGAGTTTGGGTGGGTAGTCTATGTTATGTGTTTCTATGTTGGTTAATGGGTGACCTGATATGGTTCTCAATTAGAGGCAGGTGGTTTTCATTTCCTCTGATTGAGAGCCATATTAAGGTAGGTGTTTTCACATTGTTTGTTTGTGGGTGGTTGTCTCCTGTGTCAGTGTCTGTTACGCCACACGGGACTGTTTCGGTTTTGTTTGTTCGTTTTATGTAGTCATTTTTCCTGTTCGTGCGTTCTTCGTGTTTCATGTAAGTTCTTACGTTCAGGTCTGTCTACGTTGTTTTGTAATTATTCAAGTATATTTTCGTGTTCGTTTTCATCTTGTTTAATAAATATTATGTCTACTAGCAACGCTGCGTTTTGGTTCAATCCCTGATCCTCCTCTTCGGATGAAGAGGAGGAGGAACACCGTTACAATTTCCCTCCCTATATTTTATTTAAATAATTAAAATAAGACAACTAGACTTAGCTTTTAAGTATTACTTACTAAATCATTTCTAAATAAAACTGAATAAATGGATTTTAACACACTTGAGTGAAACCCTATCCCAGGGTCACCCCCCTGGGGGTGCCAGCTACCGGGGTAACTGGCACCCCCAGGGGCAACATTTCATGAAATAACAAAAAAAAGTGTAAACTGTAGTCATTTATTTCCCTTTCTAGTTTATTCGCCTAAGCATGACATTCATCCACATACCAATTTTTTCCCAAACATTGCTTTTTTGTGACAGCAATTAAACATTGTTCTTAGTAGGGGTTAGTTACCCCCTAGTACTCTAATCTAAACGAAAAGTACTGGGATCCTCTGGAGTTTAGTAAAGACAGTTATTTTGCCGGTGATGCTTGGCGTGTGAAGTCTGAGCAATAATTGCCGGGAACATTGTTATATTCCGTATGGTCCAGTCAGAACTGGTTATTTGATGGCAAAAATAGCCTAACAATGACGGAGTTCTATTAACCTGAGCCGCGGTGCACCGGCCTATGGCCCTTGACATGAACGGGCAAAAGAGGTAATGTTGTCAACAAGGCAGCATGGTGCATCGTCCAAAATCTATTTCCCATAAAATATATATGTTCAAACTAGTTTTCATTGGGACGGCAGATAAAGAGTCTTCATCAAAAGCTGTCGGGCAGAATTCTACTCATTAGGCTGCTTAATCTAGCCTGGCTCAGGCCCGGGAGGCAGCCCGGCTCCAAAACGAATGCAATCACTTTTCAACCATGTAAACTCCTCCCACTGGAGTAACCCGGGCCAGATAATCAAATCCTCTCATTAGCAACGTACATGCCCCGCCCACCTCAGGATTCCCCTGGTCACTTAGGGTCGTAGCCAGGGTTGCCATTTTTCTAGTTTTCCTGTAATTTGGCTACTTACAAAATTATGTCGCGGGTGAAAATGTGTTGGTTGCGGGTTGTTGGTTTTTGGGCTGCTTAGTTCTAAGTTGCACCGCGACCGCCATAGCATTTTTCTTAAAAAATACAAAAATCTATTTCCCTGTGACCTGCTGCCAGTATACTCCAATGTTGCCCCCAAAATTCTAATGGCCCACCCTGCAAAGGAAGGGCGCGCTGTGTAAAAAATTCCATGAGAAACAGTGACATACACTCTTAATGACCTAAAATTATGAATCCCATATTGGTCTTTCACTGTCAGGCCAAGCCAAGCTGTAAGTGGGCTAATAGTAGGCCTACTATTGAAACAGATAAATGAGACTGTCAACTGAGTTTGAAATTCACAGGTTTCAGATTTTCCCAATTTTTGGGGGGACTCTCAAATTCACACTTTTTTAACAGAAAAACAACTAAATCAGATGTTCTAAGTCCATAACAATGCTCAAACCACATCAGGAGACCACTTTTGAGGTCTGGGAAAAATCTAAGAAATGTAGATAGTTACCCTTTAATTCAAGTGTGCAGGCACCTAGCTCTGTTATTTGGTTAGCTGTGTTTCTGTTGCACATGAGATGGAATAGGCAAAGGAAATGGACACAGGATTGATGCAAATAATCATGGTATCATTCTGACCGGTAGGCATAGGCTTTGTAGCTAGTTAACATTTAATAAGAAGGTTTTGGGGAAAGCCTTTCCATCTACCTGTCATCAGCATTACTATATTTTTCCTATTCCTTAATTGTTTGACACCTGGACGTTTTATTCAATATTATTTCACATTTGGCTATAGGCTTCTTTATAAACGTGGAGGCAATTATTTTTATAAAGATTTACTCATATGCGTTCTCCTGTTCTATTGGTTTTCTTTCATCTTTCTTTCATTGTCTAGCAGCCAAAGGCAATTATCCTAGTCATATTAGCAACCAATGATAATCAAATCCAATTTTATTTGTCACATGTGCCGAACACAACCTGTGAAGACCTTACCGGGAAATGCTTACTTACAAGCCCTTAACCAGCAATGCAGTTTTAAGAAAATTGTGTTATGAAAATATTTACTAAATAAACTAAAGTAAAAAATAAATTAAAAAGTAGCACAATAAAAGAACAATAATGACGTTATATACATGGGGTACCGGTACCAAGTCAGTGTGCAGGAGTACAGGTTAGTCGAGGTAATTTGTACATGTAGGTAGGGGTAAAGTGACTATGCAAAGATAATAAACAAGTGGTAACCAGTTTATAATAGCAATAAGGCACCTCTAGGGTTTGTGCTATATGGCCAATATATCATGGCTAATGGCTGTATCCAGGCACTCTGCGTTGCGTCGTACATAAGAACAGCCCTTAGCCATGGTATATTGGCCATATACCATACCCCCTTGTGCCTTATTGCTTAATCATAGCAGTCAAACAAGTTAAATCGACATCCATTGATGGGAAATTATCTGGCGAATTTAATAAAGGCAAATTATCTTTCCTTTGCGACGTATTCAAATTCCTTTATTTTGTCATGTCATAGCTAACAATAATATATTTTTTAATGAAAAACAAATTTTGCTTCTAATGTTGTTTCAAGTTAAGTCAATATTCCTTTGCATATGTCCTGATGTTACCATGACAACCACCACCAAAATTAAAGGAACAGTGACAGGAAATGAGCATTGCATCTGTGTGCTACTTCAGAAGCTACATCAGTGTGAATGTGCAAATCTGATATGGGTAACAAGTAAAACTGAGTGTGGACAACCAGAAAAAAAGATTGGATATAGAAAGAAAATCAGTTTGGGGTTCTTAGGGTGGCTATGTAAACACAGCCTTAGATTGACAGGCAGTGCACTTCAAAATTGACCCACAGGTAACTTGAAATGCTTGAGGGGCGTCTAGAAAGGAATGTTGGCAATTAGCAACACACAACATATTCAGGCAAGTTTTCAAGACATTAAACCTAATAGTGTTATACTGAGTCAGCAAAATCCTGGTTCAACATAATGAGGGTCATTTAGTGATAATGCCTCAAGTTACACCCATAACCAATAATGTGATGTATTCCTTATGCACACGTTCGATAATCACAAATCAGCCAGATCTGTCATTGGTTTTGCAGAAAGTTAGTTTCCAGCAACTATGTTACATTTGATTGATGATAAGTACTTTTAATTGTGTCCTTCAAGAGCAAATTCTTTCCTCAGCTCACCACAAATTGAATGCACAGTATTGCAACAATTGTACCACACCAGAGAAGGCCAGTGGAAAGCTTACAGCTCCATTCTGGGTTATAGTCCCGACTCTTGAGGGATTTGGGAAGAGTGGAGATATAGGCAAGGTTTTTTACACTGTAGTACCTCATGTTCCAAAGCAACTTTGATGCAGTTTCCGACAGTCAAACTGAGGGGTCTTACGGGACAACATAGAATTCGTAATCCCCTTCTCCTTGAAAAGAGAGGGAAGTACTGAGAGTGGAGTACAGTTAATTGCATTTTTCTCCGACATTGCAATGACATGTTACTTCTGACCAGGTTTCCTGTGATAGCTAACTGATCTGACTTAATAAACTATATTAAAGAAAGTTCAATAAAGCTTTAAAATACATAATTTTTATATATTTTTTTATATTCAGCAATGATAAAATAAAATCATGTTACATTCAATATTGATCTCTGACTAGCCTACAGTGCATTCGTAAAGTATTCAGACCTCTTCACTTTTTCCACATTTTGTTACGTTACAGCGTTATTCGAAAATGAATTAAATAAAAAAATGTTTTTCCTAATGTATTAAAAATAAAGAACAAAAATACCTTAAGTATTCAGACCCTTTGCTACGAGACTCGAAATTGAGCTCATGTGTCCTTGAGATGTTTCTACATCTTGATTGGAGTCCACCTGTGGTAAATTCAATTGATTGCACATACAGTGGGGAGAACAAGTATTTGATACACTGCCGATTTTGCAGGTTTTCCTACTTACAAAGCATGTAGAGGTCTGTAATTTTTATCATAGGTACACTTCAACTGTGAGAGACAGAATCTAAAACAAAAATCCAGGAAATCACATTGTATGATTTTTAAGGAAATTATTTGCATTTTATTGCATGACATAAGTATTTGATCACCTACCAACCAGTAAGAATTCCGGCTCTCACAGACCTGTTAGTTTTTCTTTAAGAAGCCCTCCTGTTCTCCACTCATTACCTGTATTAACTGCACCTGTTTGAACTCGTTACCTGTATAAAAGACACCTGTCCACACACTCAATCAAACAGACTCCAACCTCTCCACAATGGCCAAGACCAGAGAGCTGTGTAAGGACATCAGGGATAAAATTGTAGACCTGCACAAGGCTGGGATGGGCTACAGGACAATAGGCAAGCAGCTTGGTGAGAAGGCAACAACTGTTGGCGCAATTATTAGAAAATGGAAGAAGTTGAAGTTGACGGTCAATCACCCTCGGTCTGGGGCTCCATGCAAGATCTCACCTCGTGGGGCATCAATGATCATGAGGAAGGTGAGGGATCAGCCCAGAACTACACGGCAGGACCTGGTCAATGACCTGAAGAGAGCTGGGACCACAGTCTCAAAGAAAACCATTAGTAACACACTACGCCGTCATGGATTAAAATCCTGCAGCGCACGCAAGGTCCCCCTGCTCAAGCCAGCGCATGTCCAGGCCCGTCTGAAGTTTGCCAATGACCATCTGGATGATCCAGAGGAGGAATGGGAGAAGGTCATGTGGTCTGATGAGACAAAAATAGAGCTTTTTGGTCTAAACTCCACTCGCCGTGTTTGGAGGAAGAAGAAGGATGAGTACAACTCTAAGAACACCATCCCAACTGTGAAGCATGGAGGTGGAAACATCATTCTTTGGGGATGCTTTTCTGCAAAGGGGACAGGACGACTGCACCGTATTGAGGGGAGGATGGATGGGGCCATGTATCGCGAGATCTTGGCCAACAACCTCCTTCCCTCAGTAAGAGCATTGAAGATGGGTCGTGGCTGGGTCTTCCAGCAAGACAACGACCCGAAACACACAGCCAGGGCAACTAAGGAGTGGCTCTGTAAGAAGCATCTCAAGGTCTTGGAGTGGCCTAGCCAGTCTCCAGACCTGAACCCAATAGAATATCTTTGGAGGGAGCTGAAAGTCCGTATTGCCCAGCGACAGCCCCGAAACCTGAAGGATCTGGAGAAGGTCTGTATGGAGGAGTGGGCCAAAATCCCTGCTGCAGTGTGTGCAAACCTGGTCAAGAACTACAGGAAACGTATGATCTCTGTAATTGCAAACAAAGGTTTCTGTACCAAATATTAAGTTCTGCTTTTCTGATGTATCAAATACTTATGTCATGCAATAAAATGCTAATTAATTACTTAAAAATCATACAATGTGATTTTCTGGATTTTTGTTTTAGATTCCGTCTCTCACAGTTGAAGTGTACCTATGATAAAAATTACAGACCTCTACATGCTTTGTAAGTAGGAAAACCTGCAAAATCGGCAGTGTATCAAATACTTGTTCTCCCCACTGTAATTTGGGAAGACACACACCTGTCTATATAAGGTCCCACAGTTGACAGTGCATGTCAGAGCAAAAACCAACATATGAGGTCGAAGGAATTACCCTTAGAGATCCTAGAAAGAATTGTGCCGAGGCACAAATCTGGGGAAGGGTACCAAAACATTTCTGCAGCATTGAAGGTGCCCAAGAACACAGTGAACTCCATCACTCTTAAATGGAAGAACTTTGTAGCCATGAAGACTCTTCCTAGAGCTGGCCGCCCGGCCAAACTGAGCAATCGGGGGAGAAGGTCCCTGGTTAGGGAGGTGACCAAGAACCCGATGGTCACTCTGACAGAGCTCCAGAGTTCCTCTGTGGAGATGGGAGAACCTTCCAGAAGGACAACCATCTCAGCAGCACTCCACCAATCAGGCCATACAGAAGCCACTCCTCAGTAAAAGTCACATGACAGCCTGCTTGGAGTTTTCCAAAAGGCACCTAAAGGACTCTCAGATCATGAGAAACAAGATTCTCTGGTCTGATGAAACCAAGATTGAACTCTTTGGCCTGAATGCCAAGCGTCACGTCTGGCGGAAACCTGGCGCCATCACTGCCATGAAGCATGGTGGTGGCAGAATCATGAGGTGGGGATATTTTTCAGCGGCAGGGACTGGGAGACTAGTCAGGATCGAGAGAAAGATGAATGGAGCAAAATACAAAGAGATCCTTAATGAAAACCTGCTCCAGGGTGCTCAGGACCTCAGACTGGGGCGAAGGTTTACCTTCCAACAGGACAACAACCCTAAGCACACAGCCAAGACAACGCAGGAGTGGCTTCGGGACAAGTCTCTGAATGTCATTGAGTGGCCCAGCCAGAGCCTGGACTTGAACCCAATCGAACATCTCTGGAGAGACCTGAAAATAGCTGTGCAGGGAAGCTCCCCATCCAACCTGACAGAGCTTAATAGGATCTGCAGAGAAGAATGGGAGAAACTCCCCGAATACAGGTGTGCCAAGCTTATAGCGTCATACCCAAGAAGACTCAAGGCTGTTATCGCTGCCAAAGGTGCTTCAACAAAGTACTGAGTAAAGGGCCTGAATACTTATGTAAATGTGATATTTCAATTTTTTTGCTTTGTCATTATGGGGTATTGTGTGTAGGTTGATGAGGGGGAAAAAACAATTTAATAAATTTTAGAATAAGGCTGTAACGTCACAAAATGTGGAAAAAGTCAAGCGGTCTGAATACTTTCTGAATGCACTGTATGGAGAAATAATGACGCTTACACAACCAATATCATACAAACGTAGCCTGGGTATCAGTCGGTTTAGATATTCCCCACCTTGTTCTCTGTGTCATATGCATGTTTGGCAGATGACACAGAGTACAAGGAGTGGAATGTTATCAGAAATAGACTGGTAGCCAGGCTAATACAAACGCATATACTGTAATACCAAAACCAACCAAATCAAGTTCTTACATATGGGCCATATTTAAGGACTTGATTTGTGTCATTTTGATATTACAGTATATGCGTTTCTTCTGGACATGAGGTACCAATGTTAGTTTGGTCTGAAAACCGGCTATGGAGATCTCCATTATGTTGCTGATATGACCCTCCAAAGGTCAAGGGGGAATGGTGATTGATATTTCAGCAAATGTAGACCTCTTATAACTTTAGTTGGAAAACATACTTACACACTTTTCCCAGCAGCTCTGGGAAGATGACCAAGACTGACACCTTTAGAGAGGCTAAATGTTATCCCTTTCTCGCAGCATCCTCTGTCCACATTCACATTAACAGAGACCTCAAGAGCAGCAACCAGCTGTTCAGTTCCATGAAACCCATCATGGTGAGCGGGTCTGTTGTTGAAAACACAGAAATTCCCCGCAGGGTGAATAAACGCTAGTGTATGCTCTGCCACCAGGTTCCGAGAGCCGGGATTAAAGGGCACGAAGCTCTCACTATGGCTCCTTTCAGAGTCCAATCTGGATTCCTGCTTGGATTAGTTTGAGTTGTTTAGCTCGGCATGATGAAAAAATTACACACCCTTAGTGTCTATCATATTTACATTTACATTACATTTAAGTCATTTAGCAGACGCTCTTATCCAGAGCGACTTACAAATTGGTGCATTCACCTTATGATATCCAGTGGAACAACCACTTTACAATAGTGCATCTAACTCTTTTAAGGGGGGGGGGGGGGGTTAGAAGGATTACTTTATCCTATCCTAGGTATTCCTTAAAGAGGTGGGGTTTCAGGTGTCTCCGGAAGGTGGTGATTGACTCCGCTGACCTGGCGTCGTGAGGGAGTTTGTTCCACCATTGGGGTGCCAGAGCAGCGAACAGTTTTGACTGGGCTGAGCGGGAACTGTACTTCCTCAGAGGTAGGGAGGCGAGCAGGCCAGAGGTGGATGAACGCAGTGCCCTTGTTTGGGTGTAGGGCCTGATCAGAGCCTGAAGGTACGGAGGTGCCGTTCCCCTCACAGCTCTGTAGGCAAGCACCATGGTCTTGTAGCGGATGCGAGCAATATCACATGTAAAAGAAAAAGAAAAGCTATGGCTGTCACATACATTATTTTAATGTTTATTTATTTTTTGGTCCAAATGTGTGAATGTGAATCAGTCATCTCCTGTCCACCCATCCTGAGGCCGAAATCTGTAGGATCAAGATCCCGCCCAGTCCTTGGGGTTATTGCAATCATATTTAATCTCCCTGGAGAGTGGAGTCATGAAAAGCTGCTTTCCCCACTGGCTTGAACCAGTCCAAACCAGGCAGACTTGACGTTTGGGTGTGGGTGCACAGCCAGGGGGCGAGAGGCGAGCTATTGAGAGAGCTGCTTGAAATTAAATATTTTAAGTTAGATGAACATCTAGTTTAGGGTGCTAAGGGGTAACAGGAGAAAGCTGGGCTATTTATCTAGTATCTCACACACACACACACACAGCGGCTCAAAGGTAGAGGGGATTACTCAACAGTCTGAGTGGTTCTGGTATTGGGAATAACATAGTTCCTCGCCAGAGTGGGATAGCGTTTGACTGAAGCCAGTGTACGATTGAATTGCCCATTGTCCTCTGCTTTTGCTGTGCCACCAAGAAAACACTGGAATGTTTTCAGGACTCAAAGGCTGAGACATTAAGGACATTACACATCATTCTCCTCAAATTAACACTGACACACACAGCACATTCACACCTTTGGAAATACAATTTCCAGTCAATTACTTTAGTAGTGCTAGAGGTTCATTTTACGTAATATAAGTTCAGCTCAGGATTATGCCAAAAACGAGAAGGACTGAAATTCATTTTACAGAACAGTGCATACTTCAGATAAGCCACGGTTATGTGTATTCAATGCTTGTATTAAAATCTGTCAGAATGAGGGATATACACTGAGTGTACAAAACATTAGTAACACCTGCTCTTTCCATGACATATACTGACCAGGTGAAAGCTATGATCCCTTATTGATGATACTTTTAAAATCCACTTCAATCAGTGTAGACGAAGGGGAGGAGACAGGTCAAAGAAGGATTTTTAAGTCTTGAGACCATTGAGACATGGATTGTGTGTGTGTGCCATTCAGAGGGTGAAAGGGGAAGACAAAATATTTGTGCATTTGAAAGGGGTATAGTAGTAGGTGCCAGGGGCACCGGTATGTGTCAGGAACTGCAACGCTGCTGGATTTTTCACACTCAACCGTTTCCCCATGTGTATCAAGGATGGTTCACCATCCAAAGGACATCTAGTCAACTTTATACAATTGTGAGCAAAAGGGAGGCGTGCGAAGGAAACAGCATGATAAATTGTGTTAATAGGGCGTTGGGCCACCACGAGCAGAACAGCTTCAATGGGTCTGGAACTCTACTGGAGGGATGCGACACCATTCTTCCAAAAGAAATCTCATTGTTTGGCGTTTTGTTGATGGTGGTGGAAAACGCTGTCTCAGGTGCCGCTCCAGAATCTCCCATAAGTGTTCAATTGGGTTGAGATCTGGTGACAGACTGCCATGGCATATGGTTTACATAGTTTTCATTCTCATCAAACCATTTAGTGACCACTCATGCCCTGTGGATGGAGGCATCGTCATCCTATGGTAGTCAAAATGATGGCCTACCCATCATTTTTATACATGACCCTAAGCATGATAGGATGTTAATTGCTTAATTCAATTCAGGAACCAAACCTATGCAGAAGCACCTTCTTACAATATACTTTGTATTCCTAATTTACTCAAGCACTTCCATTATTTTGGCAGTTACCTGTATACACTGTCACACAACAACCTCCAGTAAAACATGAACAGTCAAGAGATGCCACATATTGTGCAAAACAAACACTCAAATCAGAATAAATCTTCAAGAGCTTTTAATCATACATAGAAATGTAGTTCAACAGTACCATCCATTTAGAATGTTATAGCAGTATACTTAGTGTAAAGAGAATTATGTTGTTTTCTGACGATGAATATCCACAGAAATGATAGAAGCTTCTAGAACTACATGAGAGCGAGAGAGACAGAAACGAGTACATGACTACATACATTGTAACACCTCAGACTACATTTTAACACCTCAAATAGGCAACATTTATCTGTGTTTTATGTACCAGTGTCCATCTTCCTTGTTGTGGTTCTTTTTTTGACGAGCAGTGTGGCATTAAAATTCTTTCAAAAAAAAATATTTGCGCTAGCTCCCACTGATCATCATCTGGGATACAATACATCTGACTTAAGCGATTCTTACTGGGATGCAACTGCTCAAGTTGCTTTTAAACAAGGGGGGGCACATTAATGCAGTTGAAATGTGGTATTGTAGACATGGAAGGGATCCAACACACCCTGCCCACAAACACCACTACAGACATTACCATACGTGTTGGTCGTCAGCGCCACAATAACAATTCCAATCGGCAACAGTTCTAAGCAAAAACAAATGTACAAGACAAGGTGAACAGATATGGGCCTACAAATCCCAGAAGCGCTGTTAAAGTCAGTCAATTCCTCATAGGACGTCCTGTGTTGCTTCAGGTCTTCTGCCAGCTCATAGAAACTTGCTCTGTGGGGTTTCAACTCCCAGGTTGTCGAAGTAGCGTAGCATGAAATAGCACACGTTAAGGCTGGGAGGGGGGATGCGCTGCATGCTGCGACATAGCTGCCGGAGAGGACATGGACTGGACCATCGGCTGGGCCGGCGGGGGGAGTGGGTGCAGAGGCTGCGCCCCTGAGTGTGTATTAGGGGAGGGCGGTGGTGTTGGACGTTTGAATTTGTCGGGGCTGTTGCTTCTTCTCGGGGAGGGCCTCTGTTTTGAAGAAAAGAGGGAAGACAGATGGAGATGAGAAACATTCTCAGTTAAGTCAATTCTCTTTCAAAATATCCCCTTCTCAAAAGCTTGTACCAAAAAACTTCAATTAAAAACGCAGTCTCAAATATCCCTTTTAAAAGCTGTGCAACGTCACCCATATCAAACATCAAAACCTGTTTAAAATATACGCTGGGTCTAAATGAATTGTTAACGAAGTTACCATGAAATGTTTACGAGGTTTAATGATTGATTTGTTACATTAAATAATTTAGTAATGACTCAAAAAACATCTGTTTTTAAATCGCCAGTAGGAAACTGCTAGAGAATTGCTAGCTAACTTGTAAGCACAAAAACAGTCAACTTCGGGAGTACAGACCCCAGAAATGGGTTGATCGCCCTCTAGTGGCTAAAGTAAGAACTGCTGAAAATGTACAGTCAAGAGAGAATAAGGGAAAGGGGGATACTTAGTCAGTTGTACAACTGAATGCCTTCAACTGAAATGTGTCTTCCACATTTAACCCAACCTCTCAATCTAATAATTATTCTGTCATGGGAAAGTTTTCTATTTTATTTTTTAAAACAAAGGCATACTAAGACAAAAGAAACGTGACAATGTATCAACTGATAAAAAAATATAATTTCCTTCACTGTGTTATTAAAATGCTAGAAGTGAATGCTGGAATTAAACAATTAACTATGCAAATGAGCAAAAGCTGTGTGTTAAGGAAATAGCAGCCAGTCTCTAATAAGCTCCTGTTGTGTTCAGTGATTTAAAGCAAATAAACTCCTGGGCTATTAATTGAAGTTTTACAGTATTTGAAATCGAACACCATCAAATACTTTTCCGTAAACAGTAACCCTCTTGTGTGAGCATTGGCAAGTCAAACAAATTCAAAGTGCTGGCGAATAGCTGGTGAACAGACTCTGGCTTTGATGAGTGTCCAGGTGGCTGGCCTGAAGCTCCCAGTCACCACCACTTAGTGCTAATGAGCTCTAGGGTCTTCGTAATGACGGCTGCCACCCAGAAACTAACACACTTCAGAGGCACACGCTGACATACTCATCCCTGGAGCACTCAGTGTTACCATGGAAACACTCAGGAAAAAATAAGAGTGCTTGTCCCTTTTCCTATGGGCGATCGCAAGGAAACCGAAAAATAATTTCAGTTGGAGAAAAAAATCTTCAGTTCAGAGTAATCTCCCTGAGCCCTGACTGAGCTGAAACTGGTTTCAACCCCAGGGTGTTCCTGGTACCTGATGAGAGGAGGGTAAACTCCTGTGTCTCCTTCCAGCAGCCAGTCAGACACATGGAAACAACGTTGGTTAACCTGTCTCCATAACCACAGGGAATGGCTTCACTCTACAGAGACAATGTTGACATTGAGCCGGGAGGAGTCAGCAGCAGAAAGTCACTGATGTAATCACAAGATGTTCTACTCAGTCTCCTACTCAGAACGTTTGTATATTTTAGTGTCCATTTGCAATGAATAATCCATATTGCTCTAGCCTGCTCCCAGGTCTGTCTGTGCAGCAATGGAACAAATGATGGGACATAGTGACCTGCATAGGGAGGTGCGAGGGAACGGAACGTCTTAAAGCCTGTGGTAATGAGAGAGATGGAACGGCAGACACACGCAGGTCCTTCTGGCACTGGGAGAAGACCTGCTGAGTTTAACACAGGCACTGGAAGGACACTTAAAGACAGGCAGGGAGGTCCCACAAGATTGTTACCAATGGTATGAGAAAAGGTCATCTTTGGGCATATAGGCTATGGAACTGAAATATACTACACTGAACAAAAATATAAAAACGCAACATGTAAAGTGTTGGTCCCACGTTTCATGAGCTGAAATAAAATATAGTAGAAATGTTCCATACTCACAAAAAGCTTGTCTTACATTTTGTGCACATGTGTTTACATCCTGATTAGTGAGCAATTTCTCCTTTACCAATATAATCCATCCACCTAACAGGTGTGTCATATCAATAAGCTGATTAAACAGCATGGTCATTACACAGGTGCACCTTGTGCTGGGGACAATAAAAGGCCACTCTAAAATGTGCAGTTTTGTCACACAACACAATGCCTCAAGTTGAGGGAGTGTGCAATTGGCATGCTGACTACAGGAAAGTCCACCAGAGCTGTTGCCAGAGAACATAATGTTAATTTCTCTACCATAAGCCGCCTCCATACTTTCAGAGAATTTGGCAGTATGTCCAACCGGGCTCACAACCGCAGACCAGTTGTGTGGGCGAGCGGTTTGCTTAAGTCAACGTTGTAAACAGAGTCCCACATGGTGGCTGTGGGGTTATGGTATGGGCAGGTGTAAGCTGATAACACAATTGCATTTTATCGATACCATGAGATCCTGAGGCCCATTGCGAGGCCCATTGTTTAAAGGTATCTGTGACCAACAGATGTATATCTGTATTCCCTGTCATGTGAAATCCATAGATTAGGGCCTAATTTATTTAAATTGACCGATTTCCTAATATGAACTGTAACTCAGTAAAATCAATGCAATTGTTGCATGTTGCAATTATATTTTTGTTCAGTATAAATCAAGAGCATTCTACTACCTTATCAATGGACTTGAGAGTGTCTACATTGTCCATCATAGGTGTATTAAATAGGTTTAGCAATACAAGCACAACGATGCTAGTTGGACAAAATTCTATATGCCGATCGATTAGACCCGATTTGATTTATATAGTCATGTGGAATACCATACAGGCTAGTTATGTCAAATGACTGACACAGGAGCAAACAAATCACAATGTGATCCAGATTAGATAAACACAACAAAGATTAATGGGCCACATACTCCAAGCCCTCCTCCATGTTGTTGGTAGGAGATCAACTAACGCTACATCTCAATGTACACTCCCATGATATCCACAGTCGGGGTATTTTGGGTTAGTGCCATTGAGCCATTTTAGAGGACAACTGGTATTCATCCATCTACACTTCAACCCCATTTATTTTCTTGGCAGTGTCATGGTAAAATCCATGAGAAATAATCTGATACTGAAGATGAATGTATCCCGAGGCACCAAATAACCAGCAGTACTCACAGTCCTGATCAACACCCTAGCCAAACACTAGGTCTATTCACTACAGAACACCCGAACTGCTACACTAGTTCGGGTGTTCGGGCGTAACTTGCCAACCGTGAGACGCTCCTATTCATTTCAATGAAACCTAAGGCATAAGCGTAAAATTACAATCTGGTTCCATTTTCAAGATGTCAACGAGCAGCTCACAACCGAGAACAATAGAATAAAGTGGCTCACCCTCTGCTTGCGCTGCCCAAAAGTAACGCTTAATTATTTATTTTTTTAAACTCCTGCTTTAGCAATGCCCCAGTGTAGTGCCTGTTAGGAGTTAGATTAACATCTCATAAGACACTTAAATAGCACTATTAAGTGCACTGTAAATTAAACCAAACTGGTTCAGATGTCCATTGCTGGTCTTGATAGGTGCGGAGCAGACTTACCGCTACGGCGTGGGAGGCACTTCCATGGACGTGCAGGGCGGGGGCGTTGAAGTGAGCGATGGCAGCTCTGGACAGGGTGGCCGGGGGAGTGAACCCAACTGTGTGACTGCCGTACGACAGACCTGCATAACAGGATGTGCTAGGAGGATCACTCAAAGGAACTTGCTGCTGGCAAAGGATGTCACCGAAACAGACTAATGTCTCCTTCAATTGGTATTAACTTTGGAAACTGTCAAGAAATGTCTGTCATTTTCAGGGAAAACAATGTGGTTAGGGATATACAGTGCATTCGGAAAGTATTCAAACCCCTAGATTCACATTTTGTTAAGTTACAGCCTTATTCTAAAATGGATTAAATCGTTTTTTTAAACTCATCAATCTACACACAATACCCCATAATGACAAAGCAAAAATAGATAAACATTTTTAAATAAATTATAAAAAATGTCAAACTGAAATATCACATTTACATAAGTATTCAGACCATTTACTCAGTACTCTGTTGAAGCACCTTTGGCAGCGATTACAGCCTTGAGTCTTCTTGGGTATGACGCTATAAGCTTGGCACACCTATATTTGGGGAGTTTCTCCCATTCTTCTCTGCAGATCCTATTAAGCTCTGTCAGGTTGGATGGGGAGCTTCCCTGCGCAGCTATTTTCAGGTCTCTCCAGAGATGTTCGATTGGGTTCAAGTCCAGGCTCTGGCTGGGCCACTCAATGACATTCAGAGACTTGTCCCGAAGCAACTCCTGCATTGTCTTGGCTGTGTGCTTAGTGTTGTTGTCCTGTTGAAAGGCGAACCTTCACCCCAGTCTGGAGCAGGTTTTCAACAAGGATCCATCTGTACTTTGTTCCGTTCATCTTTCTCTCGATCCTGACTAGACCCCCAGTCCCTGCCTCTGAAAAACATCCCCACAGCATGATGCTGCCACCACCATGCTTCAGCATAGGGATGGTGCCAGGTTTCCTCAAGACGTAACGCTTGGCATTCAGGCCAAAGGGTTCGATCTTGGTTTCATCAGTCCAGAAAATCTTGTTTCACATGTTCTGAGAGTCCTTTAGGTGCCTTTTGGCAAACTCAAAGTGGGCTGTCATGTGCCTGTTACGGAGGAGTGACTTCTGTCTGGCCACTACCAAAAAGGCCTGATTGGTAGAGTGCTACAAAGATGGTTGTCCTTCTGGAAGTTTATCCTATCTCCACAGAGGAACTCTGGAGCTCTGTCAGAGTAACCACCGGGTTCTTGGTCACTTCTCTGGCCAAGGCTCTTTCCCCCCGAATGCTCAGTTTGGACAGGCAGCCAGCTCTAGGAAATCTTGGCGGTTCCAAACCTCTTCCATTTAAGACTGATGGAGGCCACTGTGTTCTTGGGGAACTTCAATGTTGCAGAACATTTTTAGTACCCTTTCCCAGATCTGTTCCTCGACAATCCTGTCTCGGAGCTCTACAGACAATTCCTTCGACCTCATGGCTTGGTTTTTACTCTGACATGCTCTGTCAACTGTGGGACCTTATATAGACAAGTGTGCGCCTTTCCAATCAATCTCATCTCAAGGATGATCAATGGAAACAGGATGCACCTGAACTCAATTTCGAGTCTCATAGCAAAGAGCCTGAATACTTATCTAAATAAGGTGTTTTTTATTCCGAATACATTCGTAAAAAATTCTACAAACCCGTTTTCACTTTGTCATTATGGGGTATTGTGTGTAGATTGATAATTATTCAATTTTACTTGTATTTTTTTGTCCATTTTAGAATAAGGCTGTAACGTAACAAAATGTGGAAAAAGTGAAGGGGTATGAATACTTTCCAAAAGCACTGTAAATAGCATTTCATTTCAGGGGATAAGCCATGCGCTACCTGAATCTGTTTACAATTGAATTTAAGAATAGATTTAATATTTTGATAGACCTGTTGACCTGACGTTCAAAACAAGCAGAGACCTTGCAACCGAGACAGGACTTGTACCAAGGGGACCTTAAATTCACCCAATTATCAGTAAGGATCTATCAACCTGTAACAGAGCGTTCCAGAGACACAGCTAGATACAATGTTACTTAATGATTAACGGAATACATCTATTCATATTACAATACAATATACAACAGAGTCAAAGGTGCTCTTTTTGTATGTGGACCTTTCTCTCCTTCACCCAGTGACATAATAGATACTCATAAAACAGAGTGTAGTGGTTATGAGGTGTAGGACATGGGCTATGGACTTCCTGTAACTATACCCTACCAGGTGATATAGGTCGGCTGGAGCTGGGGGAAGGAGTGTATGGGATGGGACTGGACACTGTCCGTGCTCGCAGGCCTTGAGCTGACATCTCATTGAAGTACCTGAAGGGTGAAAAGACCATAGTTTAGACAATTAACTTCTGTCTCTAAATATCACTTCCAAATCCCTTGAGCAATGATTTGCTGTCTGAAACAGAAAGGAAGTGAGAGTGTGGGGTGGGGTTGCTTATAGGATGGTTGGTTATGCATGGCTGACAGTGGAGCAGAGACTAGACATTGGTTGGAGATGGTGAAGTTGGACCAGAGGGTTTTGTGGGTTGTTGTTTCATGTCTACCTCTCGTCGTCCATCTCCAGACTGGACTCGCTCTCAGACAGCTGTCTACACAGGGCTTCACGGCGCTCCATCTCTCTCTGCAGCTTCCTCTGCAGACGGATGTTCTCCTCACGCATGTGCCGCTCCTCCTCAATGTACTGGGCCCGCTTTTCTGTGTCTGGGAGGGGACGGACAAATAAAGTTGAATCAAAAACCAATGCAACACCATTACACAACAACGAGTCATTACACAACAATGTATTTTTCTGAGAGAGCAAAGATGCAACAGTATTTTCCAAAAGTACAAGTCTATGCTCTTTATTGCTGTAGTACAGCAGCTATTGCACCTAAATAGGTCAAGTCTGGTCTCTAAAAACAGAGGTTTCTGGTATTTAAGTCCATGATTTCATCAGCTTGTTAGTATTTTGGTCCAAGAGCTTTAGACAGAATAGATTGATATGACAGCTCCCTCTGGTGGCCAAATATATAAAAAGAGCATCCTTCTGCTGAACTCATCTCCCGAGGCCAGTGTTCCCCAACAGCACACATTTGTTGTTGTTGACTGATGATTAGTTGACAAGTTGAATCAGGTGTGCTTGCCTAGGGCTAAAACAAAATGGGGTACTGTTGAGGATACACAAGGACTGGAGTTGGGAAAACACTGCCCTAAGCCAGGGGTATGCAAATAGATTCAGCCACGGGCTGATATTTGTCAGAGCGAATGGTCGGGGGGCCAGAACACAATTATAATAATCTGTACATGGAAAATTTACCACAACTAAGCCCACATTGCAACAAGATCACTCGCTGGCCAGTTTTGGCCTGTTGCTGACCCCTGTCCTAGGCCAACAGGTTGCCTCCCACAATGTAAACAATGTTCCATGCCGTTGGCCTAGGTCTAGGATTTCTGAGACTCTGGACCGGTCAACTACTAAAACAGAGTTAGGTTTCACTGAGAAAGTTAAGGATATTTGAGAAGAAATGACAGATCTGCGCAGAGATAATATCAAGGGATTGAAAAAGAGCTTGATTATGGTCTACTTGGAACCTGCCGTTGGAAATGTGAGTGCCTGTTCGGTCTGAGGGTGAAACTGTGCATGTCCACATTTGTTTGAGTGATAATATTACCACCGTTCCCAAATTGAACATGCATCTGTAAAGAGGAGCACTCTACCGTGACCCACTACCACTGTTGTTCTAAGATCACATGGTACGGCAACTCCACCGCCAACTCCATCACTAAGACACGGGCAGTACAGGAGCATCATGTCAAAAACTGGAAGACTGGCCAATAGTTTCTACCCTTAGACCATCAGGATGCTGAATAGTCACGAGTAGCTGCTCCACCCGCTACTCCCCCTATGGACATGTTCCCCCCACCCAACAGACTTTTACTCTGCCCCCCACCCCAACGACATTCATCTCTGTTTCAGTTAATGTTTTATTTCACTTGGTCCCCCCACCCAACAGACTTTTACTCTGCCCCCCACCCCAACGACATTCATCTCTGTTTCAGTTGTTAATGTTTTATTTCACTTGGTCCCCCCACCCAACAGACTTTTACTCTGCCCCCCACCCCAACGACATTCATCTCTGTTTCAGTTGTTATTGTTTTATTTCACTTGGTCCCCACACCCCCTCAATGGTCATGCTGCTCCCCCACGGTCATTCCCTGCACCCCCTCAAGTCTACTCTGCCTCCATCCCAATGGATATTTATTTATTCATCATGGTTACAGTTATGTATATCGTTCTATTTCTATTGTTGTTTTTTTATGACCATTTTCATTATTTTATTTAACTTAGACCTGCATGTTGGAGCCTAAGATTTTTACTGTACCCTGCAATCACACCTGCAACCATGTCCATGTGACTATTAAACACTCCGAATCTGAACAAAACACATTAGTTAAAATAACTGACTGTAAATCTACAGCAAAGCCATTTGAAAGCCCCCTTCAGCACCAAATCTTTTCCGAATTGTGGCAAAGACTACTGCATCTAGTTTTATGGGTTCTACGTAACCAGGTCACATCATGATAAATTCACTGTTGACCATTGGCCTTTGAAACTCACGCTGCAGCTCAGTGGTACGGAGGCTCTTCTTCAGCCTCTCCACTTCGTCCTTCAGGAAGCGGATATGCCGCATCATGTTCTCCGGAGAGTCAATCTCCATGGAAACATCCCTGGGGGAGGGAGGAGCAGACACAGGCTGGTCCAACTTCTCCTGGAGGATTCTGTCAAAGACAAGTGAGCTCCAATGAATCAACACAGGGAAAAGTCAACCTTTTACCATTGTATAGGTTATTCCTACTGTTCTAATAAAGAGAATCAATAGAGAGCATACAACAGTGTGAAGGTTCATTTTGTTTACTTTCAACCATTCCCAGACTCCAGCACCTAGGTTTTTCTAGATCTAAACATACTACTCCTAAAGAATATATAGTTGCTACAGAACAAAACGCCTACCTTTTCTCTGCCTCCAATTTGTCCATGCGCTTCCACAGTCTATTGACAAGAGCCTCTTGTTCTTGCTCTAATGTGTTTTCAAGGTCAATCTTCTCACGCCTTAGCTGGAAACAAAGGGAACACAGCAAAGAGATATTCAGCTTGAAAACATCTTACCTTCCACAAAGAAATGTGCACCCACACACAAAATTCTACACTCCATCATGGTAATGCACATGCCCTTAAGTGGGTGTGCCGACATGATGTCCTCAGGAGAGACTCAGCTGCACCAAGACAATGTCTGTCTCTGAAATCTGTCTTGCCTACCACTTACTAAAACTGCATACTGTGTACTAATGGTACTACATACTATTTAGAACGTACTGATAAGTAAAATCGAATGCAGTAAGCAAAAAATATTAACATACTAAGCTCATCCATACTGAGAACGCATCATCTAATGTGCAATTACGTTGATTCCCACCATTTGTTAATTTTGGTACAGCCATATATCACCATATCTGATTAACAACTGTTGTTAAATACGGAGAAAAAAAATCATCTACTATACTGAACAAAAATATAAACGCAACACGTAAAGTGTTAGTCCCATGTTTCATGAGCTGAGATAATATGTTCCATGGGCACAAACATTTGATTTCTCTCAAATGTTGTTTACAATTCTGTTAGTGAGCATTTCTCCTTTGCTAGGATAATCCACCCACCTGACAGGTTTGCCAAATCAAGAAGCAGATTAAACAGCATGCTCATTACACAGGTACACCTTGTACCGGGGACAATAAAAGGCCACAGATCTCTCAAGCTGAGGGAGCGTGCAACTTGCATGCTGGCTGCAGGAATGTCCACCAGAGCTGTTGCCAGAATTTAATGTTAATTTCTCTACCATAAGCCACCTCCAACTTTATTTTAGAGAATTTAGCAGTATGTACAACCGGCCTCACAACCGCAGACTGTGCAAGTGTAACCACGCCAGCACAGGACCGCCACATCCGGCTTCTTCACCTGCATAATCATCTGAGACCAGCCACCCGGACAGCTGATGAAACTGAGGAGTATTTCTGTCTGTAATGAAGCCCTTTTGTGAGGAAAACGTATTCTGATTGCCCGGCCTGGCTCCCCAGTGGGTGGGCCCAGCTCCCAAGGCCTATCCTTGGCTGTACCCCTGCCAGGCCACGTGAAATCAATAGATTATGGCCAAATACGTTTATTTCAACTGACTGATTTCTTTATCTGAACTGTAACTTTGTAAAATTTTTGAAATTGTTGCATGTTGGGTTTATATTTTTGTTTAGCATAGTTTCAACTAGAGGTCGACCGATTATGATTTTTCAACGCCGATACCGATTACTGGAGGACCAAAAAAAGCCGATACCGATTTATCGGCCTATTTTTTTTGTTGTTGTTGTAATAATGACAATTACAACAATACTGAATGAACACTTATTTTAACTTAATATAATACATCAATAAAATCAATATAGCCTCAAATAAATAATGAAACATGTTCAATTTGGTTTAAATAATGCAAAAACAAAGTGTTGGAGAAGAAAGTAAAAGTGCAATATTTGCCATGTAAGAAAGCTAACGTTTAAGTTCCTTGCTCAGAACATGAGAAAGCTGGTGGTTCCTTTTAACATGAGTCTTCAATATTCCCAGGTAAGAAGTTTTAGGTTGTAGTTATTATAGGAATTAAAGGACTATTTCTCTCTATACGATTTGTATTTCATATACCTTTGACTATTGGATGTTCTTATAGGCACTTTAGTATTGCCAGTGTAACAGTATAGCTTCCATCCCTCTCCTCGCCGCTACCTTGGCTCGAACCAGGAACACATCAACAACAGCCACCCTCGAAGCAGCGTTACCCATGCAGAGCAAGGGGAACAACTACTCCAAGTCTCAGAGCGAGTGAAGTTTAAAACGTATTAGCGCGCACCCCGCTAACTAGCTAGCCATTTCACATCGGTTACACCAGCCTAATCTCGGGAGTTGATAGGCTTGAATTCATAAACAGCAGAGCTGCTGGCAAAACGCACGAAAGTGCTGTTTGAATGAATGCTTACGAGCCTGCTGGTGCCCACCATCGCTCAGACTGCTCTTTCAAATCATAGACTTAGTTATAACATAACACACCGAAATACGAGCCTTAGGTCATTAATATGGTCGAATCCGGAAACTATCATCTCGAAAACAAAACATTTATTCTTTCAGTGAAATACAGAACCGTTCCGTATTTTATCTAATGGGTGGCATCCATGAGTCTAAATATTCCTGTTACATTGCACAACCTTCAATGTTATGTCATAATTACGTAAAATTCTGGCAAATTAGTTCGCAATGAGCCAGGCGGCCCAAACTGTTGCATATACCCTGACTCTGCGTGCAATGAATGCAAGTGACACAATTTCACCTGGTTAATATTGCCTGCTAACCTGGATTTCTTTTAGCTAAATTTGCAGGTTTAAAAATATATACTTCTGTGTACTGATTTTAAGAAAGGCATTGATGTTTATGGTTAGGTACACGTTGGAGCAACTACAGTCCTTTTTCGCGAATGCGCACTGCATCGATTAT